>NC_041396.2:253257929-253380429 GCF_900747795.2 Erpetoichthys calabaricus | reverse complement strand
TTGAGGCAAGTGAGGCCTGCAGTTCTTTAGACGTTGTCCTGGGGTCTTTTGTGACCTCTCAGATGAGTCGTCTCTGCACTCTTGGGGTAATTTTGGTCGGCCGGCCACTCCTGGGAAGGTTCACCACTGTTCCATGTTTTTGCCATTTGTGGATAATGGCTCTCACTGTGGTTCGCTGGAGTCCCAAAGCTTTAGAAATGGCTTTATAACCTTTACCAGACTGATAGATCTCAATTACTTCTGTTCTCATTTGTTCCAGAATTTCTTTGGATCTTGGCATGATGTCTAGCTTTTGAGGTGCTTTTGGTCTACTTCTCTGTGTCAGGCAGCTCCTATTTAAGTGATTTCTTGATTGAAACATGTGTGGCAGTAATCAGGCCTGGGGGTGGCTACGGAAATTGAACTCAGGTGTGATACACCACAGTTAGGTTATTTTTTAACAAGGGGGCAATTACTTTTTCACACAGGGCCATGTAGGTTTGGATTTTTTTTCTCCCTAAATAATAAAAACCATCATTTAAAAACTGCATTTTGTGTTTACTTGTGTTATATTTGACTAATAGTTAAATATGTTTGATGATCAGAAACATTTTGTGTGACAAACATGCAAAAGAATAAGAAATCAGGAAGGGGGCAAATAGTTTTTCACACCACTGTATGTCTATATTTATATCTATATATATATATATATATATATATATATATATATGTGTAGATATGTAAATTTGTATATGTGTATGTGTATGTATATATATATATATATATATATATATATATATATATATATATATATATATATATATATGTATATATATATATATATATATATATATATATATATATATATATATATATATATATATATATATAATGTATATATATGTATATGTGGATGTGTATATGTATATATATGTATATGTAGATATGTGTATATGTAGATATGTATATATATATGTATATATGTTTATGTATATATATGGTTACATAACCTCTTTCACACACTACTTCTCCGCTGCGAAGCGCGGGTATTTTGCTATATATATATATATATAAAAGACAGCAACACTTATAACAATGACAACACAATTACATTGACAATCATGTTACGTTATTTTTAAAATGTTTCCTTTTTTTTTCATAACCTCTTTAACACACTACTTCTCCGCTGCGAAGCGCGGGTATTTTGCTAGTGCTTTATATGTTAAAAGAAGGATTTTGAAATCCGCCCTAAACTTAACCGGGAGCCAGTGTAAGGATTTAAGAACTGGAGTTATGTGTTCGTATTTTCTTGTTCTTGTCTTGCAGCCGCATTTTGTATTAACTGGAGGCTGTATAAAGAACAGTTTGAACATCCAGTGAACACTGCATTGCAGTAGTCAATCCTACTAGAGATAAATGCATGAATTAATTTCTCAGAATTCTGTTTATTTAGAAAGCGCCTTAATTTCCTAACATTTTTAAGATGGAAGAAACATGTTTTGGACAAGTTTGTAATATGCGCTTTAAATGACATGCTAGAGTCAAAGATAACTCCTAGATTGTGGGCTGATTCAGTAAAATTAATTGGGAGTCCAACTGAGTTAAATGATGACAAAATATTGTTATGATCAGCGTCATTCCCTACAACAATTAACATCTCTGTTTTATCTGTGTTTAAAGACAAGTAGTTCCCATTCATCCACTCCTTTAATTCGCTAACACAACTAATTGTGTTAGGTAGAATGCCCAGAGGGGACTGGGCGGTCTCGTGGCCTGGAACCCCTACAGATTTTATTTTTTTCTCCAGCCTTCTGGAGTTTTTTTTTTTGTTTTTTCTGTCCACCCTGGCCATCGGACCTTACTCCTTTCTATGTTAACTAATGTTGTCTTATTTTAATTTATTATTTGTCTTTTATTTTTATTTTCTTCATTATGTAAAGCACTTTGAGCTACTTTTTGTATGAAAATGTGCTATATAAATAAATGTTGTTGTTGTTGTTGTAATTAAAGACAACATCGGAGAAACTTCATCTGATTTAAATTAAAGGTATAACTGGGTGTCAAAAATGTTCCCCTCCGACACCAAAGTATTCCCCTCTTTAACCATGGGGTCACAGGAGGTGCAGTCATTGCTGTACAGAGAGAAAAGGAGGTGAAGACAGAGTACAGCCCTGAGGGGACCTTAAGCGTGCTTGAGTTCAGGGGCCTTGATTGATATTTGTCCATCTTCAATGTCTGACGTCTGTTTTTTAGAAAGTCAGAGATCCAGAGACATATGTCACAGTCGACATTCATACTGAGAAGTTTTCAGGGGAGAAGCTGTGGTATATTTGAATTAAATGCAGAACTAAAATACACAAATAGGGTACTGGCATAAGTAGCTGAGGTATCTAAATGCTGCAAGAAGTAGTGGAGAGTCATGTTTACTGCATCCTCAACTGACCTGTTGACACGGTAAGCAAACTGTAGTGGGACGAGGAGAGAATTCATGACAGATGCGAGATGCTGAAGAATCAGATGTTCAAACGAATCATTTAGACTAAGTATTTTGCTTCTTAGGCAAAGGGATGTTTCTTTGAAATAGGAAGAGACTTTGCATTGAGCCAAAGACTGAGTGAAGATTTCTGTAAATATCCTGGTGCTTCCTGATCAGAACAATGACTTTGTGTGGAAGGAGAGATGTTGTCTGCACCAGAAGCTTTATGACATTTCTGTCTCCGGCAGAGTAAGCAGACTTGATGCTTAGAAATGAGGAACGGGCAAGGGGTGCAGATGGACTTATAGAGAAATAACTCCAGAGGACTGATGCCTTGAGTGGAGGTGGAGGACTTCTCAAACCTCTGTGCCGAGGTGCAGGGCAGACTGCCAGAAGAAAACCTGTGACACCTGCTGGGTCATCTTGTTTAATAAACAAAAAGAAAGAAAGAAATAAACAAAAGAAATGCTGCTTAGGCATTGTTGGCCATTGTTGTCTTTGGACTATAAAACACTGAAAGTAAGGCTCGGCTTCTAGGCGTGGGTTAGGGTCAGTTTGTACAGGACCTCTGTTTGGCGGGTCACTCTTGCAAAAATGATGTCTTCTTCAGGGAAGCCAGAGTTCTTACGGATGAGGGACTGAAAGGGGTGAAGTCAGGTGCCCTCACTGGGTGGTTTCTCAGTGCTGCGGAGAGAGAATAAGAAGAAATAGTTAGCAATAGTGCTCCTTCTCATCCCAGCAGGTTATTACATACTTTAACAGAGCCTGTAAGGAGATCTTTTGACATGCACGTGTGACACCTGCAATAACAACTGTTCAACTATTCAGGTAGAGAGGGATTAGTCTGTGGCAGTGGGACTTGAATTTATAACATGTAATCACTTGAAAGCACTCCAGATAGATGAAAAATCATCATTTATCCCAGCCTGGCCTTACATTTGCTTCTGACATCCTTTATGGCTCTCTCTAGTTGAAATTTAGCCTCATCGTAAACAGCTTGGTTTCAACTTTTGTAAGATCCCTCTTTACTTTTACATAACGTTTTCAGATTTTCAGAAAACCGTGGTTTATCATTTTTGTATTTAATAATTGTTTTAATTAGAATACACGTTTGTTTAGTAAAACTTTTGTAAAAAATAACTGTGTCCATTAACTCATCATTCAGAGGCATCTCTGAATACCTTCCAGAGAGCAGAACCCAGACCATCCGTTAGTCTTTTCTCAGCTTCATTAGTCTACGTTTGCACTCTCCTTATTTCTGGTTTAGCTGATTTAAATTTCTTTCTCTATGAATGGACAAGAAATATAATGGCATGGTCAGAGTTACCCAAAAGGGCCCATGGAATGGCATGGTAAGCATCAGAAATAATGCTGTAACAGTGATCCAGAGATTTCTCCTATCTAGGTGCACATTTCACCAGCTGTTTGTATTTGGGGAGCTCAGATACCAAGTTGGAATTATTAAAGTCATCCAAGATAGCAGCTGTGGAATCAATTAACTTAATCTTACCAGCTAAGACTTGATCAGCTAAAAGCTACATTGTAATAGTGCTATTTCATTTAGACAGCACATAAACTATAATTAGACTGACAGATGTCTCAAATAAAACAATTCAAAATTAAATTCCAGAAATTCCACCTGAGGAATGCAGCTTCCTCCCAGCACTTTAGCATCTATGCACCATGGATTATTAAGAAAGAAACTTTGCAGGTGCCTTTTTGTTTGTTACAGAGATCAAAACTTCAATCGGCTCTAGAAAGATTGAACCAAGGAATATCGACTGCCTCATCGCAAATTAAATCAGTCAGCTGAGTCTCAGTAAAGCAAAACACTGAAGCAAGTGAATAGTCAGTTCTAGAGTTTATAAGTAATCAAGCTCATCAATTTTATTGCACAATAATTGGACATTTAAAAGAAACATACCTGGTAGTGATGGGCGAAAACCACGTCTCCTGAAACGGTGAAGAGTCGCAGCTCCGCCCACTTTCTCTTACTTGTGCTGGTTGCGCTTCAGCTGCGTCTCTCTCTTCCTATGCATTTAGCTCTCCTGTACTGCTGAGGTACACCTTTGTGCACATCTGATCTTGGAGCCCTGATGTGTAGGTAAAAACTCCAAACAAAACTCCCAACATTGAAGTCAGAAAAAATGGTTAGAATCTGTTTCTTATCTCTTTATATATAAAATCCAATATCTGTCTGTCTGTCCTCTTTTCACGAGAGAACTACATAACGGATTTAGATCAGGTTTTTTTCTATAATTTGCTTGAACATTCCGGTTGATTTTAAGACTTCTCTCATTGTGCTATGTATCATAGTTCCGTAGCAGTACTGATTTATTTGCGCAAATCCGTGCAACATGCAGCAGGCTGAGGGGAGGGGGGGTACCTCCTCACTCACGCGCCAGCATCGGGGCATGTACCTTACCTTTGCTTAGCTAGCAAACTAGAGAACTACTTAACGGATTTAGATCGGGTTTTTTCTATAATTTGCTTGAACATTCTGGTTGATTTTGCGACTTCTCTCATTGTGCTATGTATCACAGCTTGCTAGCAGTACCAATTTATTTGCATGAATCCGAGAGAGACACAGCGGGCTGAGGGGAGGGGGTGAGGCCCTGCCCACTCACACGCCAACCTCGGGGGGTATCTTACATCCGCTTAGCAAGCGAACAAGAGAACTAATTGTGGTACTGATTTATTTGCACGAATCTGAGAGACAAGCAAGCCTTGGGGGGTGTTCCTTACCTCCACTTAGCTAGCGAACGAGAGAACTACTTAACGGATTTAGATCAGGTTTTTTTCTAGAATTTGCTTGAACATTCCGGTTAATTTTACAACTTCTCTCATCGTGCTAAGTATCATAGTTCGCTTGCAGGAGCAATATATTTGCACTAATCTGAGACAGAGGCTGCAGGCCGAGGGGAGGGGGAAACATAATGTCGGGAGTAGGGAGCCGGGAGGGACCCTCCTCATTGTCCTGTTTCACCACTACATGGACGGAGCAACGGGTAATGGCTAGTTTTCAATAAATTTGCACAGGTATAATTTAAACAATGAACATTTATGAACAAAAGTGACAAAACTAATAGAGACAACAACACCATGTTGCCTTCCTTTTAAACCAGGGTGATGCAGAACCTCCACTTATTACTGCCTTGTTGATACAGATTTTACCTTACCAATTTGTATTGACCAAACTTTGATGGAAATCTATTTTAACTGCTTAACCATAGAATTTTCAGGTTGATATTATGGAACTATCAAAGACGCTTATACACAGAAAGTTAAACCCGTTTTGGAGTCAGCTGATCATCACTGATGACATCTCATTTCTGTGGATAGGACTATTATTAAGAAGAATCATGCTGTAACTAAGTATATCAGTGTCTTGTCAGGGGAGTCTATTTAGTGCCTTTGTGGTTCTTTCAATTGCACTGATAAGAACACCTTTATAAAATTATGTGTGGATATTGATGATATGACAGACACTATAAGCACTTATGTTTCATTCTGTGAGAGTGCTGTAATCCCAGCCATAGCACTCAATATAGATTTCAACAAGAAGCCTTGTGTAGTTAAGGATTATAGGCACTACTGAATAAAAGCATGAAATTTTCAGGACTGAAATAAAATTGATACACAGACCTACCAAAAAAAGCATTCAGGCAAAGTGGTAAAACTAAGAGGGAGCTTCAGGGCAATAACTTGTGCTTATTACAGACTGGAATGAAGGTTGTATAATAATGGCTCTCCAACAGACTAAAGTCTGAACTGGAAAGGAAGAATGGCTGTCTGACTCAATTTGCACAGGACAACACTGCACCATACTGTATCTTACTGAATTCTGACAGTAAGTCACTGTCTTTTCAGGTGCTACAAATTTCATAATAAAACATTTTAAATGACTTCATATATGTCAGTTACCTTTTCTTGTCATCATATAATTTTCTGATGCTTAAAAGAGCTGCTGTTTAGTAACTGCGTATGGAATGAAAAGGGAATGGAATAGCAAATCATCTGCATTTGGTGTGTGAGCACTTGGAGAATTGAAAACTCAGCCTGTCAGGGTTTAGCCAAGGTTATAGCTCTGCCTCAATTTTATTCTTTGTTTTTGAAATATTTATTTTCCCTTTTATGTTATGGTTGATTATGTGTGTAGTTTTTATTTGTCTTTTTAAATTATGCAGTTTCATGGTTTTTCTATCTATTGCACTGTTTAGATAGATAGATAGATAGATAGATAGATAGATAGATAGATAGATAGATAGATAGATAGATAGATAGATAGATAGAATTCAGTGTTTATACAGGTAGTCCCCAGGTTACGGACACCCGACCTACGACTTATGAACGAGGATGCAGCTGCGATGCATGCGCCTCAGTAACTGCCGCTCCGTCATCTTCGGCCTGGATGCTACAAGCGGTGGCTGGAGGGAGGCGATTTCACTGCTTGTGTAGTGTAGTGTCCCTTGGGTGGCTCCCGGCGGCAAGCGGTGACCCATGGTCCATAGTCACCGGGGTCACAGCTATCGCTTGTGTGCAGCACGATTGTTTGTTGCCCGCCCACTACGCTGCTGCAGCTGCTGCTCCTGACTGGACGCAGGCTGGATGGAGCGGAGGGGGGGCGTTTCACTGCCCGCCCAGCACACTCGGCTGGTAATGCTGCAAGTGATGACCCGGTTGTGGCTGAATGGGTCGGCGGGGGTAGCACTGTAATGTGCCTCGGATGGCTGCCTGTTGAATTGGGGTTGGGCGATTCACTACTCGCCTTTGGCCGTATCGTGTTCGTTCTACAACATACTGTAGTGGAGGTGACTGTGAGGTGGGCTGGTGATGAACTGCCCCTTGCCGCCCCCATTCATTCTCAATGGCAAGCCTGCTTGTACTGTTACGCACATAGCAGGAAGTTGTCTCTTGTCAGTACATCAGACGTGTTGATGACTGGTGCCTTCCTGCTGTGATAACATGTACAGTGCTGTGCAGAAGAGCTCATCTTAACCTTTTGTCTTCACCCTTCAAGAATGTCTCTGAAACACAAATCTGATGCAAGTGCTGGTGATACAGTAAAGAAGAGAAAAACCATCACCATTGAAAATAAAGTAGAAATAATAAAAAGGTCAGAGAGAGGTGAAACTCCATCATTCATTGGCAAAGCACTTGGTTACAGTCGGTCAAAAATAGCATTTATTAAAACAATGTAGCTGTTCCAACTTACATACAAATTCAACTTAAGTACAAACCTACAGTCCCTATCTCGTACGTAACCCGGGGACTGCCTGTATATTATGTAAATTCCTTTCCTTCCAATCCTTGTGTTTTGTGGGTGGAACCCCAACAGGTGTGGCCAATCTGACATCATTACTAAAGGACCGCCCTCAGTCTTTATATTTCACGCCCTTCAGTGATTCATTGATGTTGAAACAGTGCATGTTATTGTCAGTCAGTCATTTTCTAAACTGCTAAGTCCTGAATAGGGACACAGGGGTTGCTAGAGCATATCCCAGTTACCACAGGGTGAAGGCAGGAACAAACCTTGGACAGGGCAAAAACACACACACATCCTAACCATAAATTAGGGCAAATTTAGACATCACCAATCCATCTAACCTGCATGACTTTGGACTGTGGAAGGAAACCAGAGCACCCAGAGGAAACCCCCACAGACATGGGGAAAACATGAAAATTCCATGCAAGGAGGACATGGGAAATGAACCCTGGTCTCCTTATCGTGAGGCAGCAGCAGTACTATTGCGCCACCATGCCGCCTAGATATTATTGTAAGTATTGAATTTTCTGGTTTCTGGATGTATTGCTTCTTTGATTTTCTGATTCTTGGATTATGAATTTGGACAAGTTTGCTGTAGGCTGTCTTTTTTAGGAAACCCTTATTGCCTTATTTTTGCTTTTTGTTATTTTTGTTCTTCTTTTGAATCAAATACAGAAATTCTTTTATAAAGATTTTACATTGGACTTGTCTTTTAAGCCAGAGGTTTTACAGTTCCTTTCCCTTGAGGGGCATTCATGGCTTTGTTTTGGGTCATTTATGATATTTTAAAGCCAGCTTTCCATTTTGGGCCTCTGTAGGTTAAAGCTGGACTGTGGAGTTTGGGGTCAGGCAGCCTGGTGTGAAGCCTATTCTCAGTCGGGCAAATGAAGACCTTGGCCTGGTCTGGGAATCTCCTCATGGCCTCACGTCCTTTTTGCTATCTTTTATTGCCTCTTCATAACACACTACATAGTGAAATGTGTTGTTTAGCATCCTGCAGTTTTTAGTAAGATTCTAAATAATATTCCCTCCTTCATTTTAGTAGACATTCTAACTAATGATATCTTCATACATTGGTGCATTATAGATAAAAAACAACAGTATTAATAGAGAAATGGAAGATGGATCCTGGTTGTCCAGGAACGCCCCATGCACTGTATATCTTGTAGACAGTATAGTGCCCATGAAAAAAAAACAGGCCAATATGTTAATAAGGGCCATTTAAAAAGGATCAGGATATAGAACAGAATAGAAGAGAAAAAATAAAATAGTAATGAGTTGGAAATGGGTCTGAGGGTTGCGATACAACCCAGGAAATCCACTCTTAGTACAATAATGAAAGCAAAATCAAAATCAACACAAATTGCCATTTTGATCTCAGTTTTTCTTATATACAGAGTGGCAGAGCTTTGTTTAATTGTGGAGTCAAGTCCCTACAAGAACGCCTGTCTTTAGCTGGTGTACTTGTTTTCTTCTTGCATCATCACTCATTTTCTATGGACGGCCTGTCCCTTATTCTTTCAATTTCTTAATGACTGATTTAACAGGGATATTCAGCGACTTGGGTACTTTTTGTCATTTTCCATTTTTTACATCCGCATTGTGTAGTTTAGGCCACTGTGCTGACTTTCATCAACTTGAACCTTCCAGAGAAGCTGCATTTAGTACTCAGTCAACTAAAACCCCATTCAGGTGATCTCCATTGAACTCATTCTGTGACTTCTAAAACCATCTGGCTGTCCCAGTGATGATTTACGTGTGTTGTATTTAAGGGATTGAATACTTAAGTGATCAATTATTTTGTGTTTTATATTTGTAATTAATTTGTACCACTTTTCAGAGATCTTTTTTCACTTTGACATTAAAGAGACTCTGTTGATCAGAGGCAAAAAAACAAATTAAATCCACTGTGATTCAGTGTTATGTAACAGTAAAATGTAAAAACTTCCAAGGGGGTGAATACTTTTTATAGACGATGTATTTAATTTGATAGTAAAAGGAAAGGTTGGCAAAAGTCTACATTTGCAGGAATATTTGTCAAATATGTTGGCAAAAGCTCAGTGTATGCGGTCTGTCCAAAAAGAAACCATACTTCTTAAATAGGGCACCAACAAGCCAACATAGAACAGTTGCAATAGTGGTGGTGTGTAGCAGTGACTTTAACCTTTAAAATCCCTACATACTCGATCACGCCACATCATTTAGCCTTCAAGTACATGCAGTAGAGTGAACATGTCACCTATGCATTTTTTGATTTTTTGTAAGTTGAAATATGAAGGATCTTGAAGAGCACACATTTCCGTGAAATTATGTGTAAAATTGGCAAAAACCATTACCAAGACTTTTCAGATTATGGAGAGGATTGTTTTGAATAGAATCAACTGTTTAAAATCTGGCAGATGATTTGATTCAATACAGGCAGACAATCCCATAACTGGACGGCAATCACGTTGAGAAAGTGCGTGCTTTGCTTTATGAAAATCATCGGCTAACTGTTTTTGAAGTTGATGAGAAAGTAGGTATTAATAAAAGTTTGTGATTCATAATTCACAATGCTTCAAAAATCCCATGGTAAAGCAAATCAGCAGCTGTGTTACTCCAGGATGTCTTTGGTCAGAACAGTGGTGGAGTCTCAAGGGCACTGTAGCACTTTTTGGAACTTCACTTCTCCAGGCCTAGTCCGAAGAATAATTTCTTATAGATTTATGTAGCACAAGAATAAAAACAAAAAGGCACTCAGTGCATAATTAAAAAGAAAGGTAAGCACTGTCACATAGCAATAATAATAATTATATAATATGAACAGGTTATTTATATGAGTTCAAAGTCTATTAAATATTCAGACCACAGTGACACACTGAATACTATTAATCATCACTGCTGCCTACAGTCAGTTTTCATTTTATGAAGCAAAAGTGCTCTTTGAACATTTAAATGTCACCATCAAGTGAAAGATTTATATTCCTAGAACCAAACAGTAATATTTACATTAAGTAGAATTATGATTTGTAACAGAAAAAGTGGTGATGAGTATAAGCTGGAGCCATGGTAACTTTATAAACTTAATGTTATGTAAGAATGATTTTTAATGGATGAAATAACAGGTATGAGATCAAAATTACTGCAATGTTTTTGTTTCCATTTATTTATTGAATAAGTCAGATGTTGTTGTGTGTCTATATATTCCAGCTGCAAACAAGGGTCCATAATTACACTGTAACTACTATGTGATTACCTTTATAAGTACAGTGTAACTATGAGTTATTACTCCGTACTTACTGTGTAATACAAAGTAATGTTATAATTACCCAGTTGTCATTGTTATTCCTCAGTTTATATAATTACAATGTAACAATTTATCACTGATCCAAAAACAAGTGTACTTACATAGTTACATTTTATCTGTACTTTCAAAATGTAATAAAAACATCAGGGTATGTAACTACAACTATGTAACGGATGGTCTGAGCAATTTTAATGGAGAGTTGCAGTGATAACTGCATAGGTTTTCAATAATATTTCAAGATCTTTTTTAAATGGTGAAACACCTTTGCAGAATGGTTAACGCCTTTTCCTCACGGATCCATTACTCGGAGATGGAATTCTGTCTGGAGATATGTGTGTAAAATTTGTATGTTCTACCCATGTCTCCCTATGTCTTCTTCATGGGTTTTACTGCCACATCCCAGGGACGTGTAGATTGGGGCTTGGCAGTATTATATTAGGGATGGGTATAATAATAGCCCAAAAAAATCTAACAATAAATAGTGTAACACAACTACAAGAATGTGACAAATGCTTGTTTTAGCAAAACATGTCAAGGAGGTGCCCCTCTAGATTTTGCATTTTTCAGCAATAAACTCATCTATTGGAAGCAACTGTACCAGCAGGATCAGTGACCATAATATAACACATATATATAATATATAATAGTTACATACCCTGATGTATATATTACATTTTGAAAGTACAGATACATCGTAACTATGTAAGTACACTTGTTTTTGGAACATCAGTGATAAATTGTTACATTGTAATTATATAAATGTGGAATAACAATAACAACTGAGTAATTAACTATAGCGTTACTTTGTTTTACACAATAAGTATGGAGTAATAACTCATAGTTACGCTGTACTTACACAGGTAATTACATAGTAGTTACAGTGTAATTATGGACATTTCATGTAAAGTGTTACCCCAAAGGCTTTTAAATGTCTGAAGCAAAACATGAAAAAGTACAAAAAAAGAAGAACAAGAAAAGGTATAACAATTGAAATTAAAAATTTCAATGACTGATCCAGGAATGGAGGTCTGGAGCTTGTGTTAGTTAGCACACCAATATTAAAGGTGAACAACCACCTGCATAAGACAAGGTAATTACAGTTGCCAAGAAGCTACAAGTGTGAGTTCTAGACAAATGAGAACCATATAAGGATAGTGTTATATTTCAGACAGGGTTCCTCCTCTGGCTGGTGTTCACATTCTATTTTTATGTCCTTTTTTTGTTCTTTTGTTTATGTTAATATTGTTGCTGGTGTTAATTTTTTTGCATGCATTGTGTGTCTCTTATTAGTTGTGTGTATTGTTTAACTTCTATGCATCCACGTATCTTCTTTCATGTTCCTGGGTGTCTTGTGAGTGGTCACCTCCCTGTCACTGTCAAGGAGCTGCCCTCAGCCATATAAAAGCTGAGGAAAACCCAAAGTCCCTTGTGGTTCATTGAATGTGCTGGTGTTGGTTGAGTTTTTTCTTGTGTTTATTCTGTGCTTTTTGTGAATTTTCTGGATTTTTTGACCATTTGCCCCATTTCTGACTTCGCATTCTGGGTTAGTGTTTTTGGGACTTGTTTGCTTTGAATTGCCTTTGCCTCTTCAGGGACCACTGCTGTGTCTTTTTTGCTTCTTGGAGTTTCTCTGTTTTAGAGCATTTTTTTGCTGATAATAAATCTTTTTATTTATAAAGACTCCACTTTTGCTCTTTTCATTTCTCAGCCGGGGTTCGACAATTTCCCCCCTCTAGTTGGCATTTTGAGATATTTTTGTTTGCTAAGGAACCCCAAATTCACAATGAATATTATAGTGCAGAAAGTAACTGTACAGTGATGGGTTTGTATGAGGATGAGCAATGATTATTGAGGTAAATATGGATGGTAGAGTAACAAGGTAAAGAATAAATCAGTGGTGCCCTAAACATGCAATTTCGTTTAGAATTAGGCAACTGTAATGTCTGTGACTGTAACTTGCTTTCAAAATGAATGCTAACTCTAACCATTCTTATTTATTATCCAGTGAAATGCCAGTACTAATCATATTCACAAATGTTATGCTTCTGACACTGTAAAATAATTAAATAAATAAATGGTCAAGAGCTTAAAAAATTTGCCACTGAGCTGTTTGTATTGTAACAATTGTAGCTTCTTCTCTGACTTTAGTTTTGTAAATTGTTTATTTACTTTTTCTTTGTAAATTGTTTTGTTGTTTTTATGAAAAGGGTTGTTAGTACTAATTACTTTCTTGTGTTTTGTTCTCTTATTTAGTGTAATGCTTTTCTTATTTATTGTATTTATTTTGAAACTTTGTCTTAAGTAACTTAATTAAACCTTTTGTCTTAATTGTTTTGTTTGCTTTACTTTCTCCCTTTATCTGTCAATGTTGGGCCCAAGGGTATTCAGGTATGCAACTACCGGGGCTGCCAACTGGGCCCCCATTTAAAGGTATTACAAGGGCCCAAGGTAACCTATGGGACATTGACTTTGTTCTCTTTCTCTTCAACTCTCCCTTTCTCTCTTCTCAAAAAATTTGACTTTATTGGTTGATTGAGTTTAGTTTGATTATGTTTGTTCTTGAATTTTGTCCTTAATTTATTTCTTGCCTTTTTGTATGTCTTGGCCTTTGTATCACATAGCCCTTAATAATTGTTTGATCTTCGGTATTTTTTCACATTGTTTTCATTGTAACATTTATATTGGTTGGCATTTTTGCATTTTGGCCTTCTGTATTGCTTTGTCTAGTACTTATTATTGTCTTTTTGATATTTGTGGTCTTTTGTATTGCTTGATCTTTTTCTAATTATTGAATTTATGGTATTTTAACCTTTATATTCTTTAGCCTTTTCTATACTTTTTTTTTGTTTTCAACATTTCTGTTTTTGGCCTTTTCTTTATTTTAATATTTTTGTATTTTATCTGTTTGAATTGCTGGCTTTGTTTGTGTAACTATTTATTTTCATTTGTACAAGTAAATAGCCAAGAAACCAATTCACTAATTATGCTATTCTCTCATCATTTCTGTAAACCAGAATCATAGCAGACGCCAGAGTTAAAAAAGCATGTGACATAAATTCCTAGAAGAAGATTTTACTAACCTGTCAGTGAAGCTGTTGCACAAGCCCATGTGGTCAGATGTTGGCGCCTGCCTTAAATAACTTTCTCTTAAACAGCACTGAAAGTAAAGCAATAATAAAAAGTTAAACAAATACAGAAACATTTAGAGGAGCATCTGCCTTTATTATATAAATATTTTATTCTAGTGGAACATATGGACCTCTGGTCCTAAAATAAAAGGGAAGTGAATATGTAGTCACAGATAGAGGACCATGGAAGTGAATAATGGAAGAACTGTTTTATTGAAAAAATAAAAACATAAAAATATATTGTGGGAAAATGTTTTGTGTGGCGAGAAGAATGGTTTAAGGATGATTCTGGCTGTCTTTAATATTTTTATGGTTCTAAACTGTATCCTCACACATTACAAGATTTTGATTTCATATCTATTTCCATGGAAAACAAGATTACAAAGACAATTCTAAAAGAAAGAGGAAGTCATTGTAATGGAGCCAGCAAACGGTTTTCTTTATTTCAGTTTGGTGTCCTTGCAGCAGTATTTTAAATCATTCGCCGTCTGTTAATAGTTCTTGAAAAGACACCAGTGAGGTGGGAATTGTAGCAATCCAGCTGAGAGGTAATTAAGGGACTGAAAAAGATTTCTGCCTCTTAGATGTAAGAGAGATGTGGACTCCGGAGATGCTGTATAAGTGATTGAATAAAGTTTAAAATACAGCATGCTGTCAAGGTCAACTGCAAGTCTGGTCTCTGAGGATCTTCAGTGAGTCAATGGAAAAAGAATCAAGCTTCGAAAGTTTGTCTTGGAGACACTGGAAGAAGTTATTCTGCTTTAGTGATGTTGATATAGTTGCATCCATAATACTAAAGAATATCCCATGAGTAAATTATCAGTAGAACTGTAAGTCCTCAGTGTGTCATACCTTGAATGCTAGGTTACCCACAGGCTGAATGTAAATACTCAAGAGCTGGGAGAGTAAATTGTCAGGTCAGAGTAGGAGTTGGTAATCTACAGTACTGTGAAGCAGAACTTTTCTGCTTTTTCATTGATCAGACATGAGCTATAGGGCCTAATCTGCTGTCAAATTTACAACACATTAGTTTGGTATTTTCGACATCCCATTCATTACATTTGGCATCAACAGCAGAACATGAATACAATGGGATTCCAAAGGTTTAAATGAAGAACATTTAGGATATTTTGACATAATATTACAAAGATAGATAGATAGATAGAAGATAGTGTGATTATCTTGATAACATTGGATATACAGTAAGAGCCAAACTGTTTGGCAGGCATGTCAACATCTGTATTAAATGGCCAAGAAAATAAAGTGATACTCAGAGTGTTAGATAAATCCATCTGTCAATCAATGTTTATTTCAAGTAGGGTTTTTCATAGGAAGGACTATCACAAGGTACTTAACAAAATCAAATTATAAGATTATGAATCAAGTGTAATCAAACAATGCAGTTCATTGCTTGGTCATAACAATGGATACCGACAGCATAATAAATTACATTGAACCACTTAATCATAGCAGAGCAACACATCCATTGCATTAGCCGATTGTAGAGTAAGAATCTAATAAATAAAATTATATGTACCAGTGGGTCTCATTTTATGGCGGTCTCCAGATACGAATGAGCACACATTTTTCAACTGAATTTCAGTTAATTTTGATCTAATGTCTTCTTTTTTTTTTACATACGGAAGAAGCGACCTAGTTTTGACACAGATGAATATGAAGTAGCTAACTGTGAGGAATAGTGCTGCACACATTGTTACCATTTGTCCTTTTCATGTGCAGGTGTTGATAAATGTACCCGGCAGCATGTGCCCACCTGTGCAGTAAGTCAGTCTTGAGTAAGCAGCTCATTTGGCAGCTGGCTGATTAGCTGGAGCACTATTACCCTCTGCTTGCAATTCCTGGGGTCTCAGGCGCACTTCAAGGTTGTGCTGTCTCGGATAGTATAGGCGCAGTGAGGGGGAGGTGACACTCCGTGATCCCTCACTAAAAACAGCATGTGTCACTGGATGTAACTTGCAGCACACAAGGTCGCACAATATGCTCTGTCACTTCTCAGCAGCTGTTTATTTAGCTGAGATGAGGAAAAACCTGCTAGTTGCAGTTCCCATGTGTCCTCAGTATGCATCCCAACCATGATGTCTCAAGGAGTACAGTTGCTGGGAGGGGTAAGTGACACTTTTAGAGATCCCTCGGCAAAGACAGCACAGCTCTGCTAAGAAGACAATCATTAGTTAGTTATTGCTTTGCGTGCTATCATTATGCTTTTACCAACTTTGTGAGAAATGCTAAAGAAATTTTCTTCCTGCTATATAAGACTGAAACAAACTCAAGGTACTACCAACAAAGGCCAATCCACTGTCTAAGGTGGATAATAAGAATGCCGCGATCAATGGTGTCAAAGGTGAAACTCGTGAACTACTTTAACTAAAGCAGTTTGGGTACTGTGATTTGATCTAAAATATGACTGAAACTTATTCAGAATAGTTTTAAAGTAATCTTTCAATTGCCAAACAACTACTTTTTCTAGAATTTTCCAGAAAAAAAAATATGTGTAGGAAATAAGACTAAAATAGTCCAAGACAGAACAGTCAAGATTACTTTTATTAAGTAATGGTCTAAACATTGCCTTTTTTAAGAAATTTTTTAAAATGCCCAAATTAAATGATTAGTTAACTAGTTTTTTAGTGGGATCAGAGACTTCCTCAAAAAAGCCTGTAGAGATTGGATCAGTAACACATATAGGCGATATTAATTTCATGGTTATGTATGTAGATCAGGTAGCCTTATTTTAGTAAAAAAGTTCAATTCATCATGTGTAGTAAGATGTGCTCCAGCTACATATGTTCTACTTTAATGTATTATACTACATCTTATATTATTTACTTTAATCTAAAAAAAAATGCAGCGCAACCCTAATTTCATTTATTACTTTAGAGAAAAAGGAATGTCTCCCAGATGAGACTAATACATTGAATTTGGTTAACTTGGTATTCCAAAGTGTATTATTATTTTAGTTTGTTTTTTTTTTCCATCTATGCTCAGCCTTATGGCATTCTCTTTTGAGTTTCCATACTGATTGAGTTTTGCATGGTGCTGCATCTTAAACGGTCAGCATGGGTCCAGAAGAGGGAGGTCATGTTTTACCAACTTGCTGGAATTCTATGAGGAAGCAACAAAAGGATACTATCCGTGTGGTGCATATGAAATTATTTATCCGGACTTTCAGAAAGCATTAGATAAGGTGCCACATGAGAGGATGGGCATCAGAATAAAAGAAGTGGGAGTTCAGGGCGTTGTTTGTAGATGGGTGCAAAAGTGGCTCAAACACAGGAAGCAGAGGGTGATGGTGCAAGAAACCTTATCAGAATTGGCTGATGTTAAGAGTGGTGTTCCAAAGGGGTCAGTGCTAGGGCTGCTGCTATTTTTAATATACTGCATATATAAATTATTTGGATAGGAATGTACAGTAACAAGCTGTTTAAATTTGCAGATGATACCAAGTGATAAGTGGATTAGCAGATAATTTGGAATCCGTTGAATGATTACAGAGGGACTTGGACAGCATACAGGCTTGGACAGATTTGTAGCAAATGAAATTTAATGTCAGTAAATATAACATATTACATGTAGGAAGTAAAAATGTTAAGTTCGAATACACAATGGGAGGTATGAAAATTAAAAGTACACCTTATGAGAAGGATTTAGGAGTTGTAGTGGTCTCTATCAACTGCCAGACATCGTTTAGAAGCCATTAAGAAGGCTAACACAATGTTAATTTATATAGCACCCTAACATGTAAAGTACAAGTCCAAGGAGGTTATGCCTAACTTTTATAACACACTAGTGAGGCCTCATCTGGAGTACTGTGTGCAGTTTTGGTCGTCAGGCTACAAAAAGGACATAGCAGCAGTAGAAAAGGTCCAGAGAAGAGCGACTAGGCTGATTCAGATCTACAGGAGATGAGTTATGAAGAAAGATTGAAAGAGAACCTACAGTTTCTAGTATTAGAAAAGGAAGAGGCAACTTCAGCATCAAAAAGTCACCTCTTTAGTGATAATAACAGATATTGCTATGGTAAAGAAAATACAGCAATGATTGATATGTTGATATCCATGAGTGACATGTTGAGTGACATCAAAATTCAAATAAATGTAACAGTTAAGCAGTTTTGGAATTCTGACCATTATATACATGAAAGATGAAGTCACATACTATTAAGAAATTATTAAAGGTAGTTATTATTATTATAGATAGTAAACCTGGCAATTCATGAAGAAATGAGGCATTATATTTTGGAAAAGGAAATAGTTAAATAGTTATTAAATGTGAATGTGGTACACCCTTTAAAACAGCAGCAAGACTCAAAACAAGCTTCTAAGCAGACCTCCTCCTCTTCTGTTCAAGGCTGATGATACAAATTTATAAAATGACGCCGTTCTAATACACTCATTAATGAGTACACACAATGGGGTCTTTAAAAGCTCTTATCTGTTCATCATCTTTTTTTTTTTTTTTTTGCAGATTTTATTATTTGAGTGTATGCGACTATTTAAGGACTGTGGAAACATTCTACATCTCCCACCAGGGTAGATAACTATCAGACTAATTAAACATTAAGAAAGCTACAGAGATTAAACCAGAGTGTGGGTGAATGTGCTGCACCCTGGGGCTTCTTGCTGCCAGGTAAGTGAAATGTAATGGTAATTTCACAGTCTGTTTTAATTAAAAAAAGAAAAAAAATGCATTTGTGAGCAACAAAACAAAAGGACACATGGTAATTTTACTTTGGCAATTAATTAGAAAACATAAATTAGCCTCTTATAGATAACAGTTGAAGCAGTGGCAGCCCTTTTCTCATATTTATTTTAAATAATAGTAATTAACGTTTAACTATTTGATTATTATTTATTTATTTCAATCCTGAAGTAGTGCTATTTGCTTTGTTAATTTCCTTATAATTATACATTTTGTTAATCGCACTGTACAAAACAATACATAATTGACTCGTTGATTTATTTATTGACTGTTTGTTGTTTAATTTCCAGTTAGATTGCATCGAAATTTTAATAGATCTTTCAAAGTAAGTGTGGTCATCTGTCATCCTCAGAAAGAATTATTAACCACCCAACAAGCCATTAGGCCACCATTTCATCATCAACACTGGTGGTCTTCTCCAAGGCAGGTGTCTTTCACAGAAGACTCATTCCATCTGAGCGTTGGCACACATGTGGTAGTTATCAAGGCAATGACCCTATCACACACTGGCACCTTTGAGCTTTTGATTTATTTTCAAATAAAAAAAAAACACAAACTTATTAGCTTGGGGAAGCTTCAACGACTGGCCTTACACTTTGTACGATGGACTATCTTTGTTTAAGACAAGATGTTCATAACTTTTTCCCACTATCTTAGCCAGCGATGGGTGGGTAAGTGGCTAGTCCAAAAGATTTTGGATGAAAAAATAAACCAAAAAGATCAAGAATAAACAAACAGTCAAAAATGAAAGCAATAGTCAGTGTCCTCAAAAGGGTTAGTGCTTTCTGACTATTATGGTTTTTGCCATTTGCTTCTTAATTATGGGAATGTATTAATATTAGTTTCTTGTTATTATTGCAGCATTTCATTATTTTCTCTATATGTTTTGAGTGCATTTTGCATATTGCATCTAATGCCATATTGCACATTGGTTTTGGTTTTGATGGCCATTTTGTGCAGAGCAAGGCATTGTGCAAAGTTAGCAGTATGATGCCAGGGAGCTGGGTGTTATGATACCACTTCTATATTGTAGATAAGGAGGCCATATGCTTCTTTATTATAATCTAAGATTTTGGATTTACAAAATTAAAAACATTTGTGGTTTTAACAGCAACAACAACATGGGGCGGAGTGGTGGCTCTGATGCTAAGGATCTGCGCTGGTATCCCGAAGGTTGCCGGTTCAAATCCCCATCACTGCCAAAAGAGATCCTACTCTGCTGGGCCCTTGAGCAAAACCCTTAACTTAGCTCCAGGGGTGTTGTACAATGGCTGACCCTGTGCTCTGACCCCAAGGGGTATGAGAAAACTAACAAATTCCTAATGCAAGAAATTGTATAAGACAAAAAAAACATTAATTTATATAACACATTTTCATACAACAATGTAGCTCAAAGTGCTTTACATTAACAAAGAGAAAGCAACAAGAAAAGAAAAACAATTAGTAGTTAAGAGTGACTTTTCCAAAGTGCATATCAATAGACTTTGTATTTGTGCTTTTTTACTTTCATTTTTTATTTATGCATTCAGCTTAGTTCACTTTCAGCTTTTGCTTTGTTTTACAGTTTTGACCTTGGCTAATCCTCTGTGATTTTGACCTTAACATCTCCTGCTTTTCTACTAAACACAACAGCAGCTAAACCAAAATGAGGAGCAAAGATCAAGATCGAGAATATGTTGCAAAAAGATTTCTAGCAATATCTAAGCAGAAATTCCCTAACCATATGTTTGTTGTGATTTAAGGGATTTGGACCACACAGAAATTATTTTTATCAGAAATTTGTGCTTGTCTGTCCATTTTGAAAATATTGTTCACTTTTGTCATTGGTTTTAAACATGTTCACATTGCCATTTTATCACAGGTGCCACCATTTTGGGTGTTTTCTCATGAAGGCAGACATATTGTTGTTGACAATGGTGCTCCATCGCCATCATGTGACTACCAGAAGTTACATTGTGTGATGTCATCTCTTTGGAGTATTTAAAATGGTGGCACACTAGTTCTGGTGTCTGAGATTATTGATATTGTGGAAAAACTTTGCTACAGTTTTAGCAATTCAAAAAATGTTTTAACCTGATGTTGCATTACACAATTTCTTGTTGTAGGGTTTGTCAGATATGCCGACCACAGTCACTGATCTTGTCAACAGAATGTGTCAGTTTAAATGACTGAAAATCACTGCTCATCTATGCTTTACTATTACTACCTGAGTGTCAAATTTACAGCATAGTCATGTTCTGCCCTTTTTGTGACAACCAACAGGGTGCTGACTGATGGAGTCGGCGCTGTGTGAAGGGTTAGCAGGTATGGAAAGTTCAGTTGCAGTCTCTGTCCTTTGTTCTTTTTTCCATTCTGTTGTGGTGTATAAAACAAGAGACATCAGACAGACAAGCTTCTCAACTGTTTATGAGGTTCAAAACACTTGCATTTGTTTTTCTTTGTCAATGCATTATAAGCATTGATTGTCAACTCTCAGGCACACTGTGCCTACCCATATGCCTAAAGACAAACTTAATCCTGTTTGATTATATCAGAATCAGTTGCAGACTAACTGGAGTCAGTCATTGGATACGTCACATTAGATGTCCGGCTTCATTAATCATCGACTGTCTACAACTCCTTAAGATTATGTAAATGAAAACTACAAACAAAAATCACTGGATTGTCACCTAATGTGACATAGCCTGTAGGTAGTCAGAAATTGTGTGCTTAGTTATTGTTTGGGTTTTGCTATTTTACTTATAATGGGTTCCTGACTAAGTCCTCTGTTTGTTTATAAGCTAACAATTAGCTCCTTCTCATCTTCCTGGTTCTTTTCTGATTATTTTCTGCCAACTTCTACATTTTGGCAGAATAACCTTCATGATTTGTTTTATTTTTTTCTTTTTCAAAAACATGGATGTGTAGAGATGGCTGCTACAAAGTTAAATAAGTTCAGTGTAACGATGTAAATCAATTACTGAGCAGCATTGGGCATGGTAGCTAAAAACATTATGGGTAAATATTGGGTAAATTTACGGAAAACTGACCTAACATGGTAATGTTACATTTATTAAAAATCGGGAGTGGTCTCCCTTCGACTTTCTCGTATACTCAGATGTTGGGAGGGATATTAGAGGAGTAAACCGCAAGACAATAGTTATATTTTTATATCACATACATTAAAGAACCATCAACAACAAATCAAATCAAATTAATAATATATTGAACATAAAAGTAAAGTTGAATAAATTGGACTGCAGTTGCATAAATAAAAAAGTATCAGCCCCAGTTAGAGGAAATTGCCCAAAAGTTGATCTACGGTTTGTACCTAATACTTGTATGCAAAACTTGGTTGACCTAACTGAAAGCGTACTCAAGTTATAGTGTTTACATACACACACAGACAGATACACAGACATAATACCAAAATGGTATTTTCTGACTCAGGGAGGTCTAAAACGTCGACATTCATCAAAATCTCGAAGTCGAATTTTTGGACAATTACAATACTTTCCCTATAGTTCGTATACGAGAAAGTAAAAATGAGTGAGGTAAAATCTTGTTGAGAGGTAGGCAATTCCTGGAAAACATGCAAGCTATACATTTTATCAAAACATAAAGGACAAAACCAAATTTGAAGTTTTAAGTGTCCAAACTTGTATTCCTGAATGTTTTAGAATACAGAATGTTCTCCTATAACGTATGTTTGTTCTAACATGATCAATACCAAAGAACACTACAACGTAGTATCACGTTTATTTATGCATGATTTTCAGTCTGCAAGAACCACTATGTGAATGCTAAAAGTGTCACCCAACTGAACAAACCAAGTAGGGATACACATGGCACATGATCACTTAAGCTTACAGCTACTTCAGTTCATGCATGTTTTAATACACCCAGTGTTGCTTTGCTATTTTTGCCAATCATGTTAAGTTTTCTAATAAAAAAATACATACTTTCAACATCTCAAAAAATGTCAAACCATTCAGGGTCAAAGAAGCCGAGTAGTGAGTGCAAAAAATAAAAAGCTCCAAGCATTGAGGAGAAGCTTGAAATAGTAAAACTTTTTGAAAGAAACTAGAGAACATACAGTACTGTGCAAAAGTTTTAGGCAGGTGTGAAAAAAATGCTGTAAACAAAGAATGCTTTCAAAAATGGAAGTGTTAATCATTTACAGTATTTTCATCAATCAACAAAATGCAGTGAATGAACAAAAGAGAAATCTAAATCAAATCAATATTTGGTGTGACCACCCTTTGCCTTCAAAACAGCATCAATTCTTCTAGGTACACTTGCACACAGTTTTTGAAGGAACTCGGCTGGTAGGTTGTTCCAAAAATCTTGGAGAACTAACCACAGATCTTCTGTGGATGTTGGCTTCCTCACATCCTTCTGTCTCTTCACGTAATCCCAGACACACTCGATGTTGAGATCAGGGCTCTGTGGGGGCCATACCATCACTTCCAGGACTTCTTGTTCTTCTTTACACTTTAAATTTGGGGCCAATCATATGCCTCCCTGATGGTATTGCATGATGTGTAAGTATCTGCTTGTATGTCTCAGCATTGAGAACACCATTAATCCTGACCAAATCTCCAACTCCATCTGCAGAAATGCAGCCCCAAACGTTCAAGGAACCTCCACCATGCTTCACTGTTGCCTACAGACACTCATTATTGTACCACTCTCCAGCCCTTCGACGAACAAACTGCCTTCTGCTACAGCCAAATATTTCAGTATATATATTGCAGTCCAGAGCACCTGCTGCCATTTTTCTGCACCCCAGTTCCTATGTTTTCGTGCATACTTGAGTCACTTGGCCTTGTTTCCACGTCGGAGGTATGGCTTTTTGGCTGCAACTCTTCCATGAAGACCACTTCTGGCCAGACTTCTCTGGACAGTAGATGGGTGTACCTGGGTCCCACTGGTTTCTGCCAGTTCTGAGCTAATGGCACTGCTGGGTAATAAACTTGATGTGTCTTTCATCTGCCGAACTACGTTTCCTTGGCTGACCACTGCGTCTACAATCCTCAATGTTGCCCGTTTCTTTGTGCTTCTTCAAAAGAGCTTGAACAGCACATCTTGAAACCCCAGTCTGCTTTGAAATCTTTGTCTGGGTGAAACCTTGCTGATGCAGTATAACTACCTTGTGTCTTGTTGCTGTGCTCAATCTTGCCATGACATGAAACTGTCTTCCACAACCTCACCTTGGTAGCAGAGTTTGGCTGTTCCTCACCCAGTTTTAAGCCTCCTACACAGCTGTTTCTGTTTCAGTTAATGACTGTGTTTCAACCTACATGTGACATTGATGATCATTAGCACCTGTTTGGTAGAATTGGTTGATCAGACACCTGACTATAATCCTACAAAATCCCTGACTTTGTGCAAGTGTACCTATAAGAATTGATGCTGGTTTGAAGGCAAAAGGTAGGAACACCAAATATTGATTTGATTTAGATTTTTCTTTTGTTCGCTCACTTTGTATTTTGTAAATTGATAACAATAAACAATCATTATTTATATTTCTGAAAGCATTCTTTGTTTACAGCATTTTTTCACACCTGCCTAAACTTTTGCACAGTACTGTATGTTATTGTGAGAGCTAATGTTATTAAGGAATCTGCTCTATGTACCATCAGGAGCAATGCTTCAAAAATGAAACACAATTTTGTTCTGTATGTAAAATGCTTTTAAACTTGCTCCATTTTTCTTTAGCCGATTCCACACTTAATCATCTTTTTTAGACTTTACTATATCTCCTCACAATTTCCTCTGCTAAAGTTAAAATGTTAACAGTTTTAGTCTTTGCATCTGTGCCCTGGCAAAACACACAAAAATGTATTATATTACCTAATGGTTAAATCACATGAGCCCACTGAATTCTCTCCTTATTATTGGAGAATGCTAAATCTACACAGGCTACTGCTTTAACATATTTTGTCAAAAAGAATTGCTGATTACTTCTAAAAACCACTGCTTTGTGCTTTGCTATTTGTAAGGCTAGCCCAGTTAATGTCTGGGTAATTAAAGTCCTCCATTGACTATAATATCTACCTCTGAACTTGCTTTTTTAATATAATATAAAATATATATATTGAAACTATTTAGTGGGGAGACATATCTATAACACACTTCAAATATTAGGCCTCTGTCCTTAATGCTTTCTTGTCAAAACCAAACATCTTCACTAAGATTTACATGGTAAAATCTTCTTTCTTAAGCTTAGAAATCTTTTTATGCAAAATATAGAAAAAATATGTTTTTCTTTTACATAAATCTATGATGACAATGATACTTCCTTGATTAACTACAATAATTTAATTCAAGTATGACAACTAAAATTACAGAATACAGTATGATATTAAAGGTTCATTTATTAACTTGGAATATTGACTTTCGCTTAAGTTTAGAGGCAATACCAAAAACTCTTTGTTCTGCAATACAAGATAGCAAGTGAATGATAAGACAGGTTGGGAGCCTGGCATAAGTCAAAGATGTGGAAAGCAAGGTCATATACCAGTAGATCAAAGTAGGCAGATGCAAAACCAGAAGTGCAGAAGAGTTTTTGGTCAGATATTGAACAGCACATGAGGACAACGTTTAACCTGTTACATTGTTAGCATCAAGGTCATGAACACTGTGGCTCTTTACCTGACAACAGTGGCAGCATTTTACCAATGAGAGATCAAAATAGTGATGCCCTTCAAAACCAAAATGCCTGTGGAAATGACACAAAATAAATTATAAGGCTCTAAACCATACATTATATCAAGGAGTAAATGCAATGACTTAATTTCTTGCCTTCAAAAACCCCAAATGGAAGGTTTCAAAAGCACAGAAGCCTAATAATGAGTGAGCAAAAAAGTTAAATGAATCATCCTCTTTAATAAAATCTCTGTATGCGTCCACGTGTCCGTGTGTGTGTGTCTTCTGGTGAAGTGCACATGCGTGGGGCACGGTGTGATGCGCGATATTACTGTCAGAGAAAATTATAGGTGTTTTATGGAAATACAAACCAGTATTACTACGAGAGGAATTAAAGGTACACAATACAGTGACGCATATTACAGCCACATACAAGCCAGTATTACTGTCAGAGAAAATTAAAGGCATATTACCGACGTGCACACCTGTATTACCGCCAGTGAAAATTAAAGGTATATTACGGACGTTCAAGCCAGTGGATGTACAAGACAGTATTACTGTCACAGAAAATTAAAGACACACAATACACGGCGGCAGCCCACGAAGAACGGTCAGCTCAGCAACTAAACATCAACAAAAGAAAGGCTGAAAGAAAGAAAAATACAACCAACAAAAAGAATGAGGTCAAATTCCCTTTCCATTTAATATAGACTGTTCCTACTAATGTTTATGCACTACTGTTCTAGCGCCCGTTATTGTAACGGGCTAAATGACTAGTTCTTCATAATATCCTTGTTGTGAATACTTATGCCCCCTTACATTACAGAACACATTAACTTCAAGACCTTCTTATAATTTGTAATGGGGAAAGAGTCTTCAGATATAGGACCACCAAATTTTTAGTGACTATCAAAAGAAGAGATAACCCTTGGGTCTCAACTTTTAAGTCAAGATTCCCTACTCCTGGTGGAGCTGCTGATGCACCTGTTGATAACATATAATGGTAGCAGCCTTTGCCTCCATCTGTCACAAATCCTTTTCCATTCATTTTCAGTATCCTGCAGTGTTATTTCTGACCAATAAAAATATCTCTTCATGGTAAGAATGTATCATTGTTTTATGTTCTTGAGTAGTAGAGATTGATGCTCACCAGTTTGATCTCTTGAATTATTGAGAATGTTGATTTCCTTGCAGCTTAGGAAGATTTAAAATGTCATATACTACTCCAATAAAGCATATACCTTACTAAAGATTTCTTCTTCTTTTGGGGAGCTCTATAGAAAACTTTCTAACTTCCAATGGGGTTGTTAAATCCATTTTTGCTAAAAGAGGTATCTTTTGTGTTGATTGTCTCTTTTTTCTTTGTGTTAGTTGAAGGTGTCATTTTAAAGCCAAACTAATAACTTTATAAAGTGAATCTGAAATATTATTATACACTATTCTGTTGTTTGTTTTTTATTTTTTTTTTCTGAGAAGTAAAAACTTTATTGCTCTACTGGCAGTTACAAACACAAGTCCTTTTTAGAAGTACTCTGGCGCCACAGTAAACAGCTGGCAATGTTGACAACTCGGCCCCCCAAACTCCTGGTCAAAAGAACAGAAAGTCTTCCTTTTCAAGTGGGTACAGAAGCTCGGGAGCCGCAACTGGAGCAGAGAGTGTCTGGGGGAGAGAAGACAGGTGAGTGAGACCACTATTGTCCTTTTTAATTCTCCAGACTAGCCATTATGAAATTCTGACACTAAGACAGACAATAACATATTAACAGAAATAATAAAGCCTCTTACAGACTTTTACCTACCTGAAGGATACATTATTCTTGAGTAGAAATGATAAAAAATTGGGGCTTTATTCTGAAAACCCTTATTATTTGTCATCAGCTAAAAGGTAGCATTTGCAATCCATTTTATTGGTGACATTGACAATCCATTTTATTTATAGATATGTTGACTGTCCTCTCCTGTATCTAATGCTGCTGATTTCTTTCTTTTTTGTTGGTTTCTTATGCAGGCAAGTCCATACGGGAGGGTATTGAAGGCAGCCTCACTGGTCTTCTTCTGAGTTGGGCTCTTCCTAGCTGAGAGTGAAAAGAAGGATGAGTAAGGCACCATGTTACTCCCAAATCCTTCTCATTGTGTACCCTTAATATCCTTCCCTGTAGGAGTCAGACTTGACCCATGGCACTGACCACTGTATTACCCTACCTCAGGTTTAATCCATTTGTGGCTACAGCTTTTTGATTGTTTGTATCAAAGACAGTTATGAATTTCCGATGGAAGCTTTGCAAATTACCAAAGAGCAGTAGCACATTCTCAAGGTCTTCGTGTAAACATCAAGTCAATGACAACTATAATGATTTGTCGAAAGCATTGGCTGTAAGTTGAAACTTAAATGAGACAAAGTTAAGAATGCTGTACAACCTTTTAAGTCTCCCAAGGAACACTCTGTTTGGGAATATAAGAACCTTTAAATATTTAACATTTAAACCTTTGACACCTATTAAACTCTTGACACATTTTTTTAGGAAATCACTGCGCACTGGAGAGATTCAGAGGGACTGGAAAATGGCAAATATCATCCCCTCATATAAAAAGGGTGACAGGACAGGGTGATGTTTTTAGATGCGTGCAGAATTGGCTCAGACACAGGAAACAGAGGGTGATGGTGCAAGGGACCTTATCAGAATTGGCTGATATTAAGAGTGACGTTCCTCAGGGGTCAGTGCTAGGGCCGCTGCTACTTTTAATAAATATAAATGATTTAGATAGGAATATAAATAACAAGCTGGTTAAGTTTGCTGATGATACCAAGATAAGTGGATTAGCAGATAATTTGGAATCCGTTATATAATTACAGAAGGACTTGGATAGCGTACAGGCTTGGGCAGATTTGTGGCAGATGAAATTTAACGTCAGCAAAACTAAAGTATTACATGTAGGAAATAAAAATGTTAGGTTTGAATAC
The DNA here is from genome assembly GCF_900747795.2 of Erpetoichthys calabaricus. NCBI lineage: Eukaryota > Metazoa > Chordata > Cladistia > Polypteriformes > Polypteridae > Erpetoichthys > Erpetoichthys calabaricus. The sequence continues at coordinate 253,351,986 of NC_041396.2, read as the reverse complement.
ACAATGGGCGGTCAGAAAATCGAGAGTACACCTTATGAGAAGGATTTAGGAGTCATAGTGGACTCTAAGCTATCAACTTCCCAACAGTGTTCAGAAGCCATTAAGAAGGCAAAGAGAATGTCAGGTTATATAGCACAGTGTGTGGAGTGCAAGTCCAAAGAGGTTATGCTCAGCCTTTATAATGCACTGGTGAGGCCTCATCTGGAGTACTGTGTGCAGTTTTGGTCTCCAGGGTACAAAAAGGACATAGCAGCACTAGAAAAGGTCCAGAGAAGAGCGATTAGACTGAGTCGAGAGCTACAGGGGATGAATTATGAAGAAAGATTAAAAGAGCTGAGCCTATGCAGTTTAAGAAAAAGAAGATTAAGAGGTGACATGATTGAAATGTTTAAAATTATGAAAGGAATTAGTACAGTGGATCGAGACTGTTATTTTAAAATGAGTTCATCAAGAACACGGGGACACCTGGCAACTCATTCTGGGTAAATTTCACACAAACATTAGGAAGTTTTTCTTTACACAAAGAACGATAGGCACTTGGAATAAGCTACCAAGTAGTGTGGTAGACAGTAAGACGTTAGGGACTTTCAAAACTCGACTTGATGTTTTGGAAGAAATAAGTGGATAGGACTGGCGAGCTTTGTTGGGCTGAATGGCCTGTTTTCGTCTAGAGTGTTCTAATGTTCTAATTTGTACTGATGCTGTCACCCCTCCAGCCTTTTGCAATTCTCCTAATTCCTTTTTTTTTACATACAACCAAGTCAAACTTAACAAAATTAAATTCAAATCAACCCCCACCCATGAGAAAGAGAGGAAGGCCAACAGCCTGAGTAAAACTATTGCGATTAGTAAAGAAAGAAAGGATTCTTTCTCCCCAATATAAATGCTTATTCTAAAACGTTATTGATTAGGTCCTGCCAGGTTTTTAAAAAGTTTTGAACAGATCCTATAAGTGAGAATTTTAGTTTTTCCAGTTTCAAATAGTATATATCATCACACAATTCTCCTAATTCCAACAGCTCAGTGGCCCCTTCTTAGAAAGTTTTACAACCCCCATATCACTCATTTTGTGGTGGTCATACTTTTAATGATAATCCTCTGAAAAGCAAAATATTGCAGTATATGATTAACAGTGTGCAAGAATATCCTTCAGTTTTCTGAACTGACAGTATTTAATTCAGATTCCAAAAGGTTAAATGGCCAAATCAGTAAAGAAAATATAGTATCCATTTTCCAGCAGTGAGGATTGAATTGGGAATGCAAAAATGAGACATTCATCTTTCAGTGATATTAAGATTCATCTTGTTTCCATGACATTTAAAGACTAATACTTAACCTCCTGCTTCTGAATTTACCCTTTGCCAATGTAACGTCATTTCTGAATTTCCCTGAACTTAGAATATCGAATGGCATTATATTCTTCTTTAAGAATATAAAAAAGAGATTGACAAGTCAAAAACAGCACAGCTATAAAAGAGAAGTAATCTGCAAAGGAACACTGTGGACACCTTCATCTGGAAATGGTTCTGTTAGGTTGGTTTGAGGTGCTGTGGGAAAACACTCAGCAGGCTTTCTTTTTGCACTGATATTGATGATAGTATGGAGGTACCTAAGGAGGAAATAGACTTAGTGTTGTTGGTAGCATGGGGGAGGAGACAGAGGAAGATAAAGAGAATAGGGGGTGGCCTTCATTCATGCCTGATAATGATAATGATAAAGTCCAGATAATCTGAAGATTTATCCAACTCGTGAGAGAAGGCGTTTGTGTGACAGCTTAGGCATTAAACATTTAACATGCAATTGAATATTCAACATTCTGTTAGGCCTTGTTAGCAATCCATAAATGCCTGCCCATGTCCAATTAGCATTTCATTAAAAAGAGGCAAAATGAAAACAAGGCCAAAGCAGCTGTGCACCTTACCCATAGCATCTCCATCCCACTGTATAAACACAAAAATGATTTTTTAATCTAATGCACGTCCTTCATTTTGTCTCTGTTCTGGTGCGTTGGAGGTATTTTGTTAGCTGCGGGTCTGCAGACCCTCAGGGCTGACGTTTTAGTTCTCCTTCAAAACCAATATTCCTCTGCCGGTAGATGAAATTATGAAAATAGAAATAAGGTAGATCCTGGAATGAGGCTGGCAGTACTGAAAATAAGTACAGGGCACAGGAATGATGATGGGTCAATTGCAGGTATCAAGGGTCTGCTAGAGTATCACTTTTCCCATAAGTGTTATTAATAATTATTATGCAAGCAGCCATCTGGACTCATTGATTCCAGAGCAATAAAACATGATACACTTTGTAACAATACAGGTCAATAGCACTAGCATACAGGCTTGTGAAAGGGAGCATCCAAAGTCACAATCAGCAGAATTGTATCCTGATCTCTTGACACAGAATCCTAAGTCTGAAATCCTCAAACCAAATTGTCAATGACCCTATTGTATCTGAGCTTGGGATGCTTCTAGAATGTCACTTGGCTGGAGTTTCTGTGTGGCTGCCAGTAAAAGACTCTGAGAGTCCAGGAGCCCCTCCCAGGTCAGCCACTGACTCCATGTGTATCTGTTAGCTGGGAGAGCACATTCACTAGGGTTCATTCTTCCATGAGAGGTTACATCCATTGGTAAAAACCTCTGAGGCCAAGAACCTCACCCTAAAACCCTCTGTTTGTCACAAAGGCCAGTCTCTAGTGTTGTCAGTTTCCTCCAGAGACATCTGTGTTATAGGCCCCCCACTGACCTTCAGTGTGTCCAGAATGAGTGACACTTCCTTCATAATTTCCTCCTAAGAATGAAAAAATGATTTAATGAGAGTGTCCACCACTGAAACCCAGTGTTTGCCTACAGTAAATATCTTTGTCTCTCACTGGAGCCTAGTGGAGGCTTTGTAGTCCATTAATTATCGCCTGAGATGTGGTGGTTCCATGGTAACATCTGGCATCCCCCGTTATGGAAAGAACTTCACCTCTTTTTGGTGCCCCAGAATCAACCGTATGGTTCCAATGTTAAAATCTCCTTGAGGGCTCCCAGCCCACCACTGATGTACCCCAGAAGAAGATTTTCCAACTCAGATTTATCCAAAGAGGACTGCAGTGTTAAAAGTACTGTAGACCCCAAATAATACTAGATCAATACTGATAGTAGTAGTAGTAGTAGTTTTATTGCCATGTGTACAGAATACAGTGAAATTCTTACTTGCATGTACCACCAATATTGGCACTCTCCAGCACCATGATAAGTAAGAATGTGTTATACTTAGTGTGTCACTGATACAGTATTAACCGTAATGTCTATCAGAGTAGCTCAGGGTTTGATTTGTGGTTCACTTGTTAAAGACTGGTTCAGATATCTACCACTAATCCTTGGTCTATCTCTGAAGAAAGCTCTTCCATTCTTAATGTTCCTCTAGTGGTGAATATGTGCTCCAGCAGTTCAAAGTTCCCTGGGAGTTCCCATGTCCACCACTAAATCACAAAGTGTTACTTAAGTAAGCATATATGTCTCAGTTTGGCACTGTGTAGGCTGACAGGCCTTCTTGGGGTCTTCTGGTGACCCTTCTGGGAAAATCACTTCCCTACTCAGCATTCCCGTAAAGGTGATGGGGTGGTCTGGTGAATAAAGGTTCCCTTGGAGTACTTAAATGTTCTGCAGAAGGTCACTACCAGTGAACTGCAATGTGGCCTGATGTAAATCTCTGTCTTGGTGTCACCTACTGAAGGTTGTGCAATCCATTAATTAAAGTGTTAAGTGGATCTGGAGCTTCCCACTAATTGTCATTATGTCTTTCTAGTCTTCATGTTTTCTCAGACATTAATATGAGATCTAGTGGAAAAAACCTTTGGAGACAGGGGATAGCAAGTAATGAAGGTTCATTTTACCTCAGTGGTGGCTGTGTGGTCTAATGGTTTTGAAATTGAATATTTTATTTTAAATCTCAGCTCTTCAACCTGAAATACATGCATCTGACTTATGTGGAGCATTCTACTAAATTTACATTATTTTAGAAATTTTGTTAAACAGAAATTGCCCGATTTTCCTCACCTCGTACCCTCCACCATGCTGGAAAAAATACTGCTCAATTTCGAGGAATTAAACACCATTTCTGCATTATATAAAATCTTATTAGAGTCCCTACCTTTCAAAGACCTAAGAGGACATTGGGAAGAAGATCTCTTAATCAATATATCAGAAAAGGAGTGGAAGGTAGCAAAGCAGAGAATTCACTCGAGCTCCATATGCGCAAAGCATAGAATTATTCAACTAAAAATTATATATTGAGCTCATCTGTCTCACTTAAAACTGTCCAAAATGTTTCCAGGGCAGGATCCAACCTGTGAACGCAACCAAGCTCCTGCCTCACTGGGTCACATGTTTTGGCCCTGCACCAAACTAACATCATTTGGGACCAAAATTTTTAAGTGCCTTTCAGACAGGCTTGGGGTCACAATCCCTCCTAACCCATTAACAGCTGTGTTCGGTGTTCTTCCAGACGGACTTGAATTGGAGAAGGACAAGCAAACGGTGATTGCATTCACTACACTTTTGGCACGCAGACTTATTTTGTTTGGAAGAATCCTAACTCTCCTTTGATAAGTCAGTGGGAAACCGATGTTTTATATTATTTGAAATTGGAAAAAATCAAATTCTCAGTTAGAGGATCTGTACAGAATTTTTTCAAAACCTGGCAAGATCTAATCAATAATATTTTAGAATGAGAGAAATAACTATTAAAGCATTTATTTCCCTTCTCCATTTTTTATTTACCTATATATATTGCTTCCTTTCTTTTGTTTATTATTGCCTTATTAAAAAGCCCTAACCAATTCTCCTTTGGCTAAGCTCTCCTTCTCAAGGGTGGGGTTTGATTTGTCTTCAATTCTTTTTTGTTATAAATTAATATATTTGTATGGAATGATTACAATAAAATTAATAAATAAAATTTAAAAAAAAAAAAAATTACTTTATTTTTATGTGTCAGGAACCAAAATCAGCATGAAGCCAAGTGTTGAGGGAAAAATACAAGAACTTATGAAAAAAGGTATCCCTCTAAAAATTAACAAAAATATGAGGAATCATAATATTGCAGAATTTCATCTGCGAGACATAAACAATTAGAGATTAAGAGTTAAAGAACACCAAGAAAAATCATACTCAGAGGGAAAGCATGCCTCATACACATCTACAGAAATTTTCAGATGACTCCTCTATCATAGGCTGCATTCATAATGGAGATGAGTTGGAAAACAGGAAGGTTGTGGAGGACTTAGTCTTGTGATGCATTGACAACAACCTGCAACTCAGCATTAGCATGTCTCAAGAGCTGGCATTGAACTTCTGCAGTGCCGAGAGGCCTAAGAACAGTCACCATTCAGGGGGAGGATGTGAAAGTGGTGCAGAGCTACAAGTACCTGGGGTTTCACATGAACATTAAACTGGACTGGTCTGACAATACAGAAGGGCCAGAGCAGACTGTACTTCCTAAGGAGACTCAGGTCTTTTGATGTACCCAGCAAGCTGCTAGTAATATTCTACCAGTGCACAGTAGCCAGTGAGGTGTTACACTGCAGTCTCCTGGGAAAGCCTGCTCCATCACAGGGCAGATCCTGGACCCACTGGAAGCTGTTGAGGCAAAAAGGATGGTGGCAAATTAGGATGCCGTCATGAAAAATCTCTTCCATCCTTTCCAGGAGATGCTCTTTTGGAGCACTTTTAGCCACAGGCTTATTCCATTACAGTGTGTTAAATAGAGCCACTGGGGGCCTTTTCTGCCCATTGCTTTCAGGCAATTCAGTGCTTCCTCCCATTGCTAATTTTGAAATATCTGCGCAATATATACTAATTGATTTGTTTGTATTGCTTGATTGATTGATTGGCTGTATTATTTGTCTTCTACGTCTGTATCCTTTAATTCCTAATTCAAGAATTCCTAAGAAATTCCTAATACAAGAAATTGTATAAGGCGAAATAAATAAAGAACAAAAAAAAAAATCCTTGTTTTTTATGTTTATGCTACTGTATACAGTACATCTGAATTTCCCAATAGGGATTAATAAAGTTTAATTTAATCTAATCTAATTCTGAATAAAGTTGTAGCTATTTCAGATAAGGAAGACAGGAGCTCCATGGTAAGGTGCTGCTCATAGTGCAGGAGAATGACAATGTGTTGCATATTGATGAGCATGTGCATGTAAGAGCTTTGCTGTACTCTGCCTGTGATAAAATTGAACCTGCTTTGTAGTTTTCTTAAAAGGATAAAGATGCGCTCAGAAGTATGTTCCTTACCCTATTCTCCGCTTACCTCTTACAACTAATAACATATGCTGCACTTAATACTCCAAACTCCCTCCCGCAGATATTATATGACCTTAAAGAAACAGACCGTAATAAAAAAAATTGACAAAAACATAACTGGACATACTGCGTACAACACCTGTGGCCCTATTCCTCACTTGAGGCAGAACAATAACATAAGCTACAAACCCTCATGAGATCAAGTGAATATGGTAAGATAACATTCTCATTTGTATGTTTCCTACTGACAATTGATTATACATCAGTTTTAATAATACTAACTACAGACAATGAATGCAAACTTAGATTTGCATATTATATCATACATCCGGAAAAGGGTGGAGTGCCCTTTCAGGGTTGGTAGTGAGATCCTGCCCCAAGTGGAGGAGTTCAAGTATCTCGGGGTCTTGTTCACGAGTGAGGGAAGAATGGAGCGTGAGATCGACAGGCGGATCGGTGCGGCATCCGCAGTGATGCGGGCTCTGCATCGGTCTGTCGTGCGGCTCAGCTCTCAATTTACCAGTCGATCTATGTTCATACCCTCACCTATGGTCATGAGCTATGGGTAGTGACCGAAAGAACGAGATCGCGAATACAAGCGGCGGAAATGAGTTTCCTCCGCAGGGTGTCTGGGCTTTCCCTTAAAGATAGGGTGAGAAGCTCAGTCATCCGGGAGGGGCTCAGAGTAGAGCCGCTGCTCCTCCGCATCGAGAGGAGTCAGATGAGGTGGCTCGGGCATCTGATCAGGATGCCTCCTGGACGCCTCCCTGGTGAGGTGTTCCGGGCACGTCCAACCGGGAGGAGGCCCCGGGGAAGACCCAGGACACGCTGGAGGGACTATGTCTCTCTGCTGGCCTGGGAACGCCTTGGGATTCTCCCGGAAGAGCTAGAAGTGGCCGGGGAGAGGGAAGTCTGGGCATCTCTGCTCAAGCTGCTGTCCCTGCGACCCGACCTCGGTTAAGCGGAAGAGGATGGATGGATGGATGGATGGATGGATCATACATTAGATACAACATCAGGTGGTATATAAGAGAATCAAATGAGTTAACAGTATGAATATACTGTATGTTGATTAGCCTTGTGATATATGGTTAAAAAATATTCCAGAATTTAGTGTAGTGAGTGTTAATGATCATGAAACATTTGGACAGAGGAAGAAGAAGTGTAATTGTACAGGATGTCTGAAGTCTTTAATAATACTGTTTGCCTTTCTATGGAAGTGTTTATGTTATACACAGTATGCCCTGGGCAGAAGGCCAGTGTGTGCCTGCAGTCACTGAGCTATCTTCATCCTAACTAACTGCTCTCTAATCCTGAACAGATGCCACACTAGAATATTATGCAGCCAAGGAGGACAGATACATCTTTGCATCTATGAAAGTTGCTGAGCATAGATGGATATATCCAGGCTTTATTCAGATGTCTGAGTGCATAAACAGACAAGATGCATTATATGCACTTCAGGTCATTAATAGCAACTCCAAGAAATTTAAAGTTGTTGATCGTTTCTGATGTAAATGGCAAAGTGCGTTGTCTCCAGATTCTTGAAGTCTACAGTATGTCCAACCTTTTGGTTTTGCTGACATTATGGTAGGGATATTGTCATCCTGACACTGGTATGACAAAAGGACAATCTCCTCTCTGTAAGGTATGACATCATTATTCCTGATAAGGCCTATGATTGTGGTGTCATCAGCAAATTTAATAATGGAGTTGGAGCTGTGTTTGGTTATGCAGTCATAAGTGAACAAGGAACAGAGCAGGTGGCTTAGTACCAGAGGCGTAATGCCATTCAATATTCTAAGACGTGGGGCTCTGAACTGGGGGGAGACTCATAAGGATGTTGAATTACATGGGTACTCATTGCAATGACAAATCTGCAGGGAATCCCCATGGAAGCATAGTATTGACACACTACAATGACAAAGTCAAAAAACCCCAGTTAAGTGGGCCCCAGTCTCCTTTGTGATGAACATTACTGTTTTAGTAACTTTTAATGTCATCAGTGCCACTATCATATATCATGAAAAGGACTTACATGGAACCACAAAAATAGAAACAAAACAAGAACAGGAGGAAAAGAAGAACCAGGACACTAGCAAGGGGCTAAACTGAACTGTGGAATCAGACTGTTGAAGTGGAAGTGGAAGCACATTAGCGTCTCACACACTTTGAATGAACAGATGAAGTTGCCTTACAGCAGCAGAGGAAAAAAGCTGATAACTTATCTCTAGCGAGAAAGTAATCGAATTTGGCAGAGAAGTAAAAATTACAGTGAGAATTAAAGTCAGCATTTGACCAGGAACCCAGAGTCGGCCATCCAGCCAGTGGTGAAGGCTTAAACGTAGCTTAAACTTAGCCAAACCCTGAAGGCACAGAAGGTATGGAATACACCTAAATAATGTTAATTTGAGTTGTTCTCTGCCTGTTGACGGCACATTTAACGGTCGTGCGTCCTGCTGCATGTACAGCTTAGGTTTTCTAGCCAGCAGGACTGACAGCTTCACTTCCAAGAATGTCAGGACTCAGGGGAGGGTGCATTGGAGAGCCCTATGGAGCTTTTTGCCTGGGACCCCCAGAGTCCCTAGAATTGCACCTGCTTAGCACTCTGGCTGTGTGGATGAAGTGATGTTGCTGGACTGCAAATGGTGGGGTCTGGCAGTTAGGTAATCCAAACTCCAGCTGCAGAGGGTGGCACAAAGTCACTGGTTAAGGACATAACCTTCATACTCCATTCAATCATTTTTCCACCATTTATCCGAGACCGGGTCATGGGGGCAACAGTCTTAGAATACCCTGCAGAATTTACATATAGGAAAGCAAAGGACTGACCTTTTTCTTGTGGGAAACACCTTCCCCCGTTTCCCACAAGCGAAACACAGTTCCTAAGCACAACACAGTACACATTTCTTTTCTTCTTCTTCTTCTTCCACCTCTTTTCTCCTCCACTCCTCCAGGCAAGCTTCATCTCCCTTCTCCTGACTCTGGCTCCCGAAGAGGTGTCAGCTTTGCCCCTTTTGTAATGTACCTGGAAATGTTCCAGGTGCTCGTTGACGCATTTCTGGCAGCACTTCTGGGTGTGACAGAACAGCTGCCGAGAAGGGCTAAAAAGCAGCTGCAGCACCCACTGGTGGTGCCAACGGATCCCAACAGGGCTGTATCCAACTTCAATTCCCATGGAGTCTTGCGGGAGTCAGAGGCACCGCTACAACCCAGGGGGGCTGCCACCTAGCGTTCCAGGGGAGGTAATGTTCTGGCCATGGGCAAGGGCCCTGGCCATTCACCACAATATATTTCATTTTCCCACATGTACCATAGCTCCATACAGAACATTTAAAGAGGGTATTATGTTAGGGTCAAAATTTCAACATGTTTCAGCCATCCCTGCACATGATTTGGCCATTTTCTGTCGTGTGTGTACAGGAAATCTATGAACAAGATGGCTCAAAAGCAAATTATTAATCCAAATGAAACCTGACACAGTGCTTACCGATGTAAAATGATACAAACATTTGATTTTAAGTGTAAATGTTACTCTGCAGTGTTAATTATTTGGAATTTTTTGTGCACATTTGTGCTCCATCAGAGGACAATTGCAGAATAAACTATATTTATCTTTTATACAGTGAGATAGGCTTCATTGTTCTACATAATTAAATATTGGCCTGCAGTAATTTACTCCTAAAGTAACAGCTTTATGTGGGTAAATTCGTCCATTGGACATGTCAGATTTTTTTTTTCTTATATATGTTCGCTCTCCTGACTTTTGGCCAGGTCTTTTTCCAAAAGCTTCATGTGTTCATGCAAGAATGATTTTAACAGCTCTCCTAAGAGAATAACAAAAACTCATCTGCAAACAGTTACAAAAAATGGATTTTGTTTTCTAATGCTGACTGTTTACTTATTAATGCTGCTTGTTTTCTTAAGAGGAGAGGCATGGCCTCACACCAGGTTTTGAGTCATTGTCTGCAAGGCTGTGGCCTCCAGGGGGAGAGACGATATTTTTATCAGCTAAAGCTTACCACGAGCCGTGGCTCATACAGCAGCCTGCCTTTCGCCTGCCAGTAGCGGTCGTTGCACTTTGCCAAGAGGTGCCTGTCTCCATATCTGCAAGGCAATCCTATTTATAATTCATTCCACTTTCATTAACTGCTTTTTTCAAGTCTCAGAGAGCCAATACTTAAAAATATTAATAAATAAATGTTAATAATAAATATTAAATGGGCAGCAGCTTTGGCTTATTTTTATTCTTTAGAGGCCTTTTTTCCTTATTATTTTCCTTCAAGTAGGACCTACTTGTATATGTTCTTTAGAAAAATCAGGCTTATAGCAAAAGAGCGTGGTCCAGTACTCAAGCTTTGGACGGTAATCCATAATGTTCTCAACTCAATAATCACCAATCATTCACCATATCATCCTGAGCAAATCACTCAATCTGCCAGGGCTACAAGTGTATAAATACGAAAGGAATTATTACGGTGTATCTGCAGAGCACTTTGGGTAGTGGTCACTGCGGAACTGGGTCCATTTTAGAAAGGATCACACAGAATGAAATGCTCCTTTACAAACACACTTGGCCAGTTTGGAGTGGCCTATTAATCTAACCTGTACATTTTTAGGATATAAAAAAACTGTTATTATTTACATGCATATAGCGCTTTTCTAAACTACTTAAAGTACATTACACAGACAGTGGGCAACCACCAATGTCCAGAATCCACCTGGGTGAGATGACGGCAGTCTAATTAGCGATTAGTGATCTAAATTTGCCAGTTAGGAGTGAGTGTTCTTGTGTATATAAATGTGCACAGGATGACAGTCCACTGCTGCCTTGCAAAAACTGCTACTTTAACAGATTTAAGGAAAAAGTGGGTGATGGATAGATGGACGGATGGAATTTCAATCTCTCACTAGCACTTTACATATTCATTGTAACATCATCTGAAAGTGGAGCCTGACATTTACTGCATTACACTGTAATGCGTTTGGTTGCAGACTTACTTCCCACTGTTTTTGAATTTAATGACCCTACAAGAGTCACTTCAGATGTAGAAATCTGAAAACAAGCCCAGAAAGTTATGATTCCTAACCCTTTACATACTGGTGAGGCTCTGCATAGATTTTAGTATGCCATAAATGATCTTGGGGCGGCACAGTGGCGCAGTGGTAGTGCTGCTGCCTCGCAGTTAAGAGACCCGGGTTCGCTTCCCGGGTCCTCCCTGCGTGGAGTTTGCATGTTCTCCCCGTGTCTGCGTGGGTTTCCTCCGGGCGCTCCGGTTTTATCCCACAGTCCAAAGACATGCAGGTTAGGTGGATTGGTGATTTTAAATTGGCCCTAGTGTGTGCTTGGTGTGTGGGTGTGTTTGTGTGTGTCCTGCGGTGGGTTGGCACTCTGCCCAGGATTGGTTCCTGCCTTGTGCCCTGTGTTGGCTGGGATTGGCTCCAGCAGACCCCCGTGACCCTGTGTTCGGATTCAGCGGGTTGGAAAATGGATGGGTGGATAAATGATCTCTAAAGACATGCATAGAGTCTGCAGAGAAGAGCTGATGCACTGAACTGAGCAGCGGCTGCATTATTAGCTTTTTATTTGGGCTTGCTTGCAGGTATTTTTTGAGTTAAACATTCATATGTTTTATGAACCTGCTTCTTCCAGCAAAGGTTCCTAGTGAGCTGAAGCACATTCAAATAGCATTAAGCACAAAGGAGTGTTAAACCCTGAATAGACCCATTTGTACGCACAGGCAATTTCAGCAGCCATAATCAAACCAGCTTAGTCCAGTTTAGGGTTACAGGGCTTTAGCCTTAAGGTGCAAGACAGGAATCAACCCTAGATGAGTCCATCACACTCCCCAACAACCACACTAACCTAATCTGAAAGTGTCAAATAATCAAATCTCACAACCTTACACAGGATTCAAATCTAAGACATTGGGACTGTGAGGCACACACCTTATTCAAAGAATAAGTGTGTTTTTCTGTGTGTCCGTCCAGTTGCTATGTCTCTGTCATTCCAAAAGATGGCGCATCACACGCATTTTTAGTAACGAAATGGATAGCATTCGTCATTCCAACATATGGTGCATCACAAACATTAACACTGCTTTTACAAATCCCATACCAAATTGCAAATACAGAGATATATGCATTGAATGGTGCACTGCAAACATTATTGGTGAGATCCACAATAATTACTTAGATTTTAACCCATCTTAGATGGGTAAAACAGCTAGTGCTCCAATAATTGTATATGTAATTTAAATGTGATTGTAATGGTATTCGTTAACTTGAAAGAAAAAAACATCGTGCAGCTTTCTAAGAGGAATGTATATGATCATCAGTATTAGATAGATAGATAGATAGATAGATAGATAGATAGATAGATAGATAGATAGATAGATAGATAGATAGATAGATAGATAGATAGATAGATAGATAGATAGATAGATAGATACTTCAGTAAATATTATTTAGATTCATATATAGGAAAGGCACTATATGTAAGGAAGATAGTGTTCATCTCGAAACACACTATATATAATTAAAGGTGAGTGTTAAACAAGACAGAATTCAGAGAGGTGACATGATGATTGCCTATGGGTATTGCTCAGTCCTAGATGGAGACTCTGCGGACCAGATTAGACATTAAATCTCCTCCCTATGTACAGTGACTCCCTCTGTGTCTGTTCCACTGCTTTTTGCTGATGTTATTGGGTGCTTCTAATAAAGAGATGACGTTGCAATTTTGCACTTTGGTAAAGGCAGTGAGTCAGTCATGTAATTATCTTTTGCTCTCATGAAACTAAATTACAGCTTTCCGTCAATCCAGATTCATTTCCAAATGTAGGAGCTTTAATTATGCATTACAGACCCAGTTGTTGTGCTGCTTAAGGCAGCGTAAACACTGATTAGGATAATTATTTTATTAACATCGCTGGCTACATAGCCTGGTCTCTCTCCAAATGCTGCGTGTATGTGGGTGTTCTGATAAACAGATGGACACATTGTAAGAAACGTTCATCAACAAAACGGTGCCGCCTTTCATTTTTTTTTAGTAATTAATTAAAGAATGTTGTCAAATTTTAGTATATTGTACAGTTTTGTTCACTTTCAGAAGCAGAGTGGGTATGAAAGAACTGCTAAGAATTGGTTTCATTTCGAGACTTCCAGTGGGTAAATCTCCTTTTTCAGAAAATAATGGGTGTCTGCTAGGTCCACAAGGACACTCGCTGCTTTATTACCTGGTTTCTTGCACAATTAGAATTAGCAGCATTGGACGGAACGGGCAAAGATATGCTCAGCAGTCATAGATTTGAGGACCTTATAAAAAACTCCAAATCAGTGGACTGATTGTAGGTTTTCTTCTTCTATCTATCTATCTATCTATCTATCTATCTATCTATCTATCTATCTATCTATCTATCTATCTATCTATCTATCTATCTATCTATCTATCTATCTATCTATCTATCTATCTACTTACTTGTAACCTGCTGAAGTTGTTAAAAAATCAATGAAACAACACAAATAGTAAAGAATTGTACTGTAAGGTGGTACAATGACTGGCGCTGCTGACTCACAGATCCAGAATCCTGAGTTTAAATTCCAGCTTATACACGTCTCATATGGAGTTGTTAATTCTCCTCCTGTCTTCTACGATTATAAATTGGCTGCATTAGGGAGATTGTGGGTGTGCGCATTCGTGTATTCTGTAAAGAACAGACATGCTATCCAGGATTGGCTCCAGCCTTACTTCTGAATTGGACTAAACAGCTTTGATAATGGATGGATAGACTAAACAATATAAACCTGTGAACTTTAAAACTTTAAATGATGCTGACTATTAAATGTGCTATGCAAAAATCAATATTCTAGGATTATTTTGCAGTTCAGTTATTTTCAAACCCATTTCTGCTTATTTTAATCATTTGGCCACCTTAATGAGATCAGCTCATTGCACAGTGGAGCCCACTGGATAGCTGTGACATTAAAATTCATTGAGTCCCAGCTGCAGGCCCATCTACTGAACCACTGATGTCTGCATATGGCGGCTACTATTTTGGTTAGCTACATGGTCACTTGTCAATAAGCCACTTCATCGAGATTCGGGGCACATGGTTAATTAACAGCTGTTATGTGAACAGGGTCCATGGTCGTTGGCATTCTGTGTGACACACTGTTAGGTGATTAGCAAGTGACCACATTATTATTATGGGATCAAAACTCCATTAGCTGTTCAGTAAAAACCGACTGAGGAGTGTATTTGAATTAATGAATGTATCGCTTCAGTGGTTCTTTTTCTGGTATTAAGTGAAACTTTATTTATTTATTCATCAGGCAGAAGAGCCTAAATAGACGGGCAGTGTGCAGTATATTTCCAATATTCAGACCTGTGCAGGTAGTTGCTGGAGGGTTATCTGTTTAATTCCTCTCCTAATCCTCATTGAGGCTTCACACTCTATCAACCCAGCCTGGCACAGCCTAAATTCTAAAGAAGCTGCATTGACATTTGAAGTGACATGTTATGCTTATTTTTAGGTATCACAAATTGTGGGATTTAGCCTGTGTTCCCCAAAAACCCTGTGGGTCTTGACTGGTGACCTTCTCAGTATCACTCTGACAGAGTTGTAGACTCTGTTCTGTGCTTTACTGAGCCTGTAGAATTGCTTTATTTATGTACATTTTAAGGTTGTCTTACTTGTAAAAATACAGCATTTACGGTCTTTGTCTTGTGTTTGTTTATTGTGAACCACTTAAGCATTTCTGGGAGCCTGAGAATCAGTGATGTCCATTTGTCAGGTAATTTGGAACAGGGGTCATCCAGAAGAGGTCAAGCTCCTTCATCAAACATTAATCTATCTTTCCACGTTTGGAAACCTCATGATAGCTGAGGTGGTTAGGGGATTCCCTGGGAAATGAACAATACACTGGCCATCCTTCATGTTTAGTTTATTGGAGAAAATGGTCTCATCTTGTTTTTCGAAACCACTTTCCCTAGTGAGTTTCATGGTGGCAGCATTTCATTCAAGTCCATCCACACTTTGCTGTCTTAAGCTTCTGATTCCAGCTCTTCTTTTAGAATCCCCAAGCCAGCCAATTGATGTAATCCCTCCAGCCCATTTTGGAAATTTTTAGGGGAAGCTGTCTAGGGGGCATCCTTAGAGCATGCCAAGTCACCTCTAATGGCTCCTCTCATTTGGGAGGAGCAGTAACTCTACCTTGAGCCTCTCCTGAATCACTGAACTTCACAACCTATCATGGAGTGTCAGCCCAGCCACCCTGCAAGGAAATCTGACCTCTACTGCTTGTACTCACAACCTCATTCTTTTGGACATTACCACACATCTCAGGACCATAGGTGAAGACGTGAATGTAGATCAACCGGTAAACCGGACATTTTGTCTTTAGACTCGACTCCCACTTTATTACCCTGAACCATTACCTTGACATGGTGGTGGGGCTTGTGAACTTTAGGGATGCTCAAAGCTAGGTCATCTGGAGCATTGGGCTCCTGGGATGGTCTCCCTTAGCGAACAGGTTTAGGCTGAAAGTCAGACAAAGAATAATGGTTCAAATTAAAAAACAGTGGATTTCCAGGACTACTTCAGGAGCCAGGCCTGTGGGTGGCATTTGCTGGAAAGCATCTAGTGATCAGCCAAACCACATAACCCAACCTGGCTCAGCCTGAAATGGAAATGTGGAGCCACCACCTGCAAGATGAAGGGTGACGATTGGGTGCAATACTAGTTTAGTGGCAGGCATATGCAGGAAAGATCTAAATGGACAAAACCCTGGGAAAGATTATATTTATTTTTTTTATCCATTTAGGTTTTCTTTCATCTTCAGATCAGTATTGGTTTATTTCAATGCCTATAATCTGAAACGATTGTAGGCCATGAATTAGAAAGTGTGCTGCTAAGTAGGCCAGTGTGATTTTATGGTTCCATGATGATGACACGTGAGACCAATGTTTATTGAGTTTTCTGTTTGTTCAGTGCAGATAATGTTGCACTTCTTACACCATATGGCTTGCTGAATAGGTCAGAGCTGTGCCGGTCAAGGCCCATTTGGAGCTCATTGTCTATAGTAGGTAGTCTGTATTATTAGACTTCAATGACCTATGTGATATCCCCCTTGGTGTCTGTGGCATGCCCCTACAGTAGCACATATGGCAGCCCTTTGTGTATATACTATGGACTTTAAAGATTGTGCTCACCTTGGTGTCTAGAACATGAGCAACAATTACTTTCATAAACGGTGGCCATCAGGTAACAGTGTCCACATTGTATCATCTCAGTCTGCGGAGTGGAGTGTGGTCCTCCTTCGTACCCAAAGCACACGCACCTTACCATTCATAATATGGTACCTCACAAATGACAGCACCCTAGGCAGCCGCCTATATCACCTAATAGATTGACTGGCTCTGGATCAGAGACAGACAAGGTGGAAATGGTTGGAAATCCAGGTGGAGATTCCATTTAATTTCCTAGTGGCAAAATGAGATGGGAAATAAAAGAGCAAGAAATTCACCAGCATTATTTATAAATGCACCTATGCCAGTCACACTGGTTCAATGTGGTATAGTAGGCAGGCAGAGTAGTGTAGTGGTTAAGGCTTTGGACTTCAAACCCTGAGGTTGTGGGTTTAAATCCTGCTACTGACACTGTGTGACCATGAGTCACTTGACCGGCCTGTGCTCTAATTGGAAAACCAAAAAAAATGTAACCAATTGTTTCATAATTGCTGTAAGTTACCTTGGATAGAGACGTCAGCTAAATAAATGCATCCATTCCAGTTGCTGGTTGAGATTGTTAACTGGTGAATGTGTCTGTAGAGCTATGAAACCTAGAGATTAGAAGGCAGTGAACTGGGGATAATAACAGGGCTGTCTTTCTCACAACGCTGGAAAGGGCAGTAAGTAGTGGCACTATCAGCAAGTGCTACCTTAAAATCAGTCCCTTTCAGGTTTGCGGTGGTCTCTTGTACTGTATGTGAAAGTGTGTAGGCATATTTGTGTGTTTTGGTTAGTCTTTGTGTAATGGTGTATGTTTCATGTAGATATTCTGCTTTTCAGAATGCTTTTTTTTTTTTTTTGAAAATATCTACTTACCTCTCCTATGATCACATTCAGTGAGGACAAGTTACTAATAACTAAGTAGTTTATTAGAATTTTATTTCTTTTATAGGAGGACATAATTTCGTAATTTGTTAAATAATTTTGTTCCTTAAGGCACTGGTTCAAATCAAATTAATTTTGATTCATGTATGGCCATCTTTTACAGTGATAATGAGATGACATCATGCATCACTCACTGGAAATTTTCAGTCTGCTGTCTCCAACAACAGTATGACAGCTCCTATAAAAGGAATGCACTGAGTAGTTGTGCCCATAGAGAACTGACCATTAAAATAGTAAAGCAACACTGTTTAAAAAGGAAAAATACTTTTAAAAATAAAAATAAACAACATTTAAGAGGATCCTAAAAGAGAATCAATTGGGCAAGGAAGAGAAATAAGAGTGTGGTAAGGTTAGCTTCTGGCAGTGGTAGAGCAGTGGTGAGTATTGAGGAAAGTTGGGACTGGAGGAAACTCACTGGCACACCTTCTGAGCGACTCCTAAGAAATGGGTTAAACAATGCAAAACAGGTGCTGTCAAGCCTACAGAGAATTAAAAGTGGTA
The DNA here is from genome assembly GCF_900747795.2 of Erpetoichthys calabaricus. Classification (NCBI taxonomy): domain Eukaryota; kingdom Metazoa; phylum Chordata; class Cladistia; order Polypteriformes; family Polypteridae; genus Erpetoichthys; species Erpetoichthys calabaricus. The sequence goes on along the minus strand of NC_041396.2, from coordinate 253,334,016 downwards.
AATGGCATGTCCGAATTCCTGGTGGGAATCCAAACGTGGTGCACATACCCAGCAAATGTTGTCAATACTGCATGTGTGAGAGAAAGAGAGATGTGGTCAAAAAGTAAAACAAAGAGAATCTGACTTTCCCCAGGAACAGAGTTCCTTATCAGCTTTTGACCCATCTTCTTGTTTGGCCCTGCAAGGTAGTGTCCTCAGGGGTACTCTAGCTGGTATGCTCTGTACTGTCTTGTTAGTGGATTCTATAATCTATAAAGTGCTTACAGTTCTCTAAACTGGACCACATAAGAAATGACAGTCGACCATAGTGTCTGTATAGATGTTTCTACCAATATCTCATTTAGACTTTTGGAGTTAGAGTTTACACTTCAAATACACAACTTGGTTGTTTGTTGCATGCTGAGAGAAAGCCTTTTTGCTTTCTAAATTATTTGACTATTAGAAATTTTTAGCAGACCTTCTTCAAGATTGCCACAAGGTGAATTTCGTGATGCTGTGTCTTTTCTTTTGATATTACTACATTGCTTTAAGCTGAAATCATTCCTATAGAAATTAAAGTAACTCGATGTCATCGATATGTGTATACAGTACGTGATGTGAAGAAGACATTATTTGATGGCATGTATTTCAGAACAGAGAAAGATAATAGTGGCGGACGAAGCAAAGAGGCAGGCTAGAGAAAATGACTGACAGTGTCCAAAGTTTGGGATCATTTCAAGCTGAAAAATGCTAAAACTCTGTACTGTGTGTCCGTTGTAAAACCAAACTAACCTACTGCAATAGCATCTCAGCAGAAAGCATCCAGTCTATGCACAATACAATTTGTGAAAGTCTGAGCTTCTTTGATGTTGTTATTATGTTAGTCATATGCACGCACACACACACGCACACACACGCACACACACACACACACACACACACACACACACACACACACACACACACCATATGTACCTCATCCAGGGATACAGTCCTGTCTGAACTTTTTTTGGCTCTACAAATACCACAAAACCACAAAGACAGTAAAGGCTTGTTTTATGCTTATACTTTGGTTGAAACTTATAGTTCTTAATGTTATGTTGCAAAACTTAAAGGCAACTTTTATATATTATTATTATTATTATTTTACACCTTTCTTTTAGGTTCTATATATATCATTTTTAAAGTACTTTGAAATTAATTTACTTTTTTTATTTGTTTGTTTTTGCATTTTGGACAATGTTTTCTTTGAAACCCAGAACATGATATGCCACTTAAATGCAATAAACAGGGTTATTTTTGACAGGTAATATTGTATGCAATTTAAGCAATAAAAATACAGATTTTTCTGAAAAGAAATCCAGTTAGCTGTTCATTTTAAGTGACCTGTCTTATTTTCTGTTTTGTATATTTACTATTGGTTTTTTAATAAAGCAAAAGTATTTTTAACCAATTACACAATTAATCGATGGAATAATTGGTAGAATACTCAGTTATTCAAATAATCGATAGCTGCAGCACAACATTGCCTGCTTGGCCATTTCTGAATCCACATCACATGATTACATCTTGCCTGAAGAAGGAGCCTGAGTTGCCTCGAAAGCTTGCATATTGTATTCTTTTTAGTTAGCCATTAAAAGGTGCTTGACTTTTCACGGAACCCACTTAGGAATAAAACTAGCAAATTGACTGCAGCTCCCCCTAGTGTCCTGGGAAGAAAAGAACAAGCCTGAGTGGTGGTACTTGTTCAATTGTAAGCACTCCTACTGCCAGTGGGAAAATAAAATGTGTCAACAGGGGAAAAATCACTTATCACTAAATTAAAGGGGGGGGGGGGGGGGGGGGGGGCACACATTTTTGTAATAGACAAGCCATCTTTTTCATCTCCTGTAAATGAATGCAGTTCTTATCTATAATCTGGACGTTTCTGATGCTAACGCACCTGCCTCTTATCTAAACATGAATAGTAGTGTTTAATCTTGGATTTCATTTGATTGAAATACTAGATAAATAAGCGAATGAAAAAATAAAGTTTTCTTTTTTATGAAGTGTTACTGAAGCACATTATTAACTTAAAAATATATTATGTTAATTTTTATATACTAGGCTATGCTCTCAAGATTTTTATACCTCTGTTGAGAAAAAATAAATCAGAAAAACACTAATTCCTTATTAAATCCTTTTAATACCACTTAGTGTTGAGGGGGTCTGGAACTAACAGCATTGCACGCAATGGAAGAACCCACCTTGGATAGGGTACCAGTACTAAAAATCATGTGGGTGTAAATTATGAGTGTGGTTGAGCGTATGAGTGAGCTCACTCATGGATTGGTATCCTGGCCAGCTTTGATTCCTGCTTTACAATCAATAATACCAGGGCAGGCTTCAGGTCCCTGAAAACCTGAAGCTGCACTAAGTAAGGCATTGGAAGAAAAATAATCAACTTATTCAAGCACTTTGAGCATGGGAATGGTGCTATATAAATAAAATTTTTATTATTATTCACCACAATGGATTTGAAACAAAGTAATCAAGATGTAACTGAAGTGCAGACATTCAGCTTTAATTCAAGGGGTTTGTAGCTGTCGCAAAATATGTGTGTGTATATATATATGTAAATTTGATGTTTGAATTTGTAAAATATATATTGTAAATTATATTATATATCATAATAATTGTGGTGCAATCTTATTATTGATAATATTTTCTTTTCTAATTGTAATTTTATTTATTTTTGATCTCAATGTATTTGTACATAAGTATACAAAGTTGGTCTAAATGGAAGGGCAGTGTGGTCACGTGATAAGGTTCATTGGTGGAGCAGAAATGCACATAGTGACACACTTAATGGACGCTGAGTCAAAGAAAGGTGTTTGTTTTAATAAGGTAGACATGAGTGCAGTAACAGAGAGACTGTAATAAAGACTCCTGAATGTCTGGTCAGAAGGTGCACACGGTATATTTTAATTTTGTTATCCCTACACCTGTGTAACTCATTTATTGTTAAATTTACTACTTTAATTTTATTTTAGTTTTTCATGGTGTTTGAGAGCTGTAAAAAAGAGAGAGAGGGCAAATAAATCTCTTCAGACATCAGTCAGAGTGTGGTTTCATCTGTACCAGGAGAAAACTTTCAGGAGCAGATACACGGTTTAATAAAAATATTCCATGAGCTGTTTCGAAAAGACAGACATTTTGGTACATGATCCCCCTATTTTCAGGGGTTCATAAGTAATTGGACAAACTAACATAATCATAAATAAAATGATCATTTTCAGAATTTTGTTGAAAATCCTTTATAGTCAATTACTCTCTGAAGATTGGGAACCCATGGCCATCTACAAGTGCTGGGTTTCCACCCTAGAAATACTTTGCCCAGCCTTTATTACAGCTGTCATTTGCTGTTGCTTCTTTGTTGGACTTTCTGCCCTCAGTTTTATCTTCAGCAGTGAAATGCATGTCCAGTTGGGTTGTAGATCAGTTGATTGACTTGGCCATTGAAGAATTTTCCACTTCTTTTAATTGAAAAGCACTTGGTTTGTTTTCACAGTATGTTTTGGTTCATTGTGAGACATTGTTTTTCGGCATTTGGACAAATCTGAGCAGATAGTATAGCCCTGTACCCTTCCGAATTCACCCTGCTACTTCTGCCAGCAGTCATATCATCCATAAACACCAGTGACGACTTCCATTGGCAGTCATGAATGATCAGGCCATAAAACAGCCTCCACCATGTTTTACAGATGATGTGGTATTCGTTGGATCATGAGATTTTCCTTCTCTTCTCCATACTCTTCTCTTTCCAACATTCTGGTCTATATTGATCTTAATTTCCTTTGTCCAAAGAAAATTGTTCCAGAACTGGACAGGCTTTTAAAAATGTTTTCTGGCAAAGTGTAATCTGCCCTTCCTATGCTTGAGGTTTACCAGTGGTTGGCACCTTGTAAGAAACCCTCTGTCTTCTCTTGATTGTAGACTTTGGCAATGATAGGTCTACCTCCCAGAGAGTGTTCTTGGTTTGGCTAAATATCATGAAGGGGTTCTTCTTCACTCAGGACAGAATTCTGCAATCATCCAGCACAGTTGTCTTCTGTGGTTTTCCAGACCTTCTGGTGTTGCTGAGCTCACCAGTGTGTTCCTCTTTTTAAGAATATACCATATGGTTGATTTGACTACTCTTTGTGTTTCTGCTATCTCTCTAAAAGGTTTGTGTTGTTTTCTCAGCCTAATGATGGACTGTTCTTACTTGCATGGACAGCTGTTTGGACCTCATATTGAGAGTTCACAGTGACAGAATCCAAATGCAAATTCCACACTTGGAATCAATTCCAGACCTTTTACCTACTTAATAGTTAATGAAATAATGAGGGAACTGCTCACACCTGCCAATGTCCAAATATGTTTGAGCTCCTGAAAATAGGGAGACCATGTATAAAAATGTCTGCCATTCCTAAACAGCTTGTATAATATTTTTGTTAAACCCCTTGAACTAAAGCTGAAAGTTTACACTTCAATCACATTTTGATAGCTTTGTATCAAATCCTTTGTAGTGGTATACAAAGCCAAAATTATGAAAATTGTGTCACTGTCCAAATACTTTTGGACCTGACTGAGCTTCTGGGATAGTTTTTGGAGCCCCACAAGATTACTGCCTTGACATTGGCAACCACCAATGCCTATCACTCAAATGGTACTGCAACATCAACCAAAACAGCAGCAACATGTGTGTAGCCCAGAATCACACAAGGAGCGCCTCAATGGGCTTTAACAGGCCCTGTTTTTTGACAGCAGCTTTGAATCCCCAAGAAGACAAGAAAAAAAACTACAAAAAATGGAGAAAATGGAAGAAATCTTGAGAACAGAAAACAGAAAACAACTAATCCTCTTCACAGAGCTACATAGCCAATTTATCATTGCCACCTCTGAAATATAATGCAATAGTGCAAACTACTTTGTTCTTTCACAAAGTGCTATGACAGCTCTCAGTTACTATTGTCAATGTGCTGAGCCCTTATGCCAACTTACTTTTCCATTTCAAGGTATGCTCTTTCATGCTGCTCTGACAATCAGGCCCACTAGGGGTGAGGGTACATGACCTGTCTATGTGCTCACCCTACTGATGGGGCTGATCCACCTCTGACAAACTAGTAAGGATCAGTAAAGACATTCACCTTTCAAACAAATATGGTGGTTTACATTCACTTTTTAACCATCTTCACAAAATGTGACACATGGCCTGTTGACATTGATTCAGCTGGCCTTGGCTGTGAGTTTAATTTTAGCATAAGGCTGTTTGCATTTGCGGAAATAATCTGGGTTGAAATTTAATTCTATTAAAATTGGCAGCAAGTACATCCAAGCAATCTGTGAATGTCAGTGTCATGCCAGGTCAGCTCAGAGAGAGTCAAGACTGCCACCACTCTCTCTGGCAACTATCCAGAACCTGAGTGGCACTGTGGTGCCCTAGCTGAAACCTCTGCCCCTCCAGCTCCTATCTATATGATCTTTGTCCCAATGTTTTAGTTTTTTGATACATGCTAATGACTAGCACATTAGAAAAACTGACAAATGTAAATCTAATACTCTGTGTGGAAAAGGAGTAAAATGTGTGAGAGCGCCCTCTTATGGGCTGCCGGGGTATTCACTATCACCTTGATGTAATGGACTAAGTGGGTCAGAAAATGAATAGATATTTGTAATCAATCACTTTTATGAAAGATTCAATGTGAGCAACTCAATCTCACTGCCTTGAAGAAAGCCTTTTTAGCGCCTACAGATCTAAACTAAAGACTTATTTGGTGCCTTCATGTCTTATGCTTTCTCATATTCTATCTATGACTTCCCTTGTGCTTATACTTTTAAATAAATTGAATTGCAATCCCTTTTGGCTTTATTAAAGACAATTAAACCCAAAGCCCCATTTGAGAAATCACAGGGGCATTTCTGGCTGGAAATTCTGGCAGTGTTATGGTTATTTTGTCTCCATAAAATAGGAAAGGGTGAGGCCTTCAAAAATAGTCCACAAAACAGATCTTTCACGAGACAAGTCTGGCCTCAGGTGCCACTAGGCCACAAAATGCAGGTAAGGCTCATAAATTCAAAAAGATTAACACAGAGTATGAAAGGGGTGAGAACCATAAAAACTGTGGCTGAGAGCAGAGACAGGTCCGCAAGAAATCTTTACAAATTGAAGATTTATTAACAAAAAATAGAAAATATAAGAAAATGTTTAAAAGGCCAATAAAGAAGGCAAAAAGGAATTGCCATAAATGCAATCCTTAAGTCCCAATACAAAAAGACAGAGCTCAGAATCCTTAAAAGAGCAGCAAAGGGCACAAAATCCAGTAAATCCATGGGATCACTAAACAAAAAGAGAGCCCACAAAATCACCAAGCACATTTAATGAATGGCGAGGAACTGCATTTCCCAAAAGCCTTTGTAAGGCTGGGAGGATTCCCTCAACAATGATAGACAGGTGGCTCCGCCTCTTGGGGAACTAAAATACATGGAGCATCAGCGAAATAATATAAGTATATAGAATCTAAATAATTACTAAACAGAATGAAATAACATAAAATACACAAGACAAATAATAAGCGAACAGGGCGATATTAAAATAAATGACAAAAATCATTGAACAAAAATGAAACGTTAACAAAGGAGTATAAAAAAAAAAAAAATTAAACATAAGCCAGGGTAGGAAGCCTGGTTTGACCATAGTAGATGGAGCCACACATATCTTGGGAAGAGAGAGACACAGTGTCAGAAGGGGCAGAGCCATTGTGTGTGTGTGTATCTGAGTGTGCGTGAGTGAGAGAGTGTGATTGAGAAGAGCAGAACTGACAAGGCCCAGCGTGAATGGTCTGTTTATCAGTTACTTTCATTTAATAGTAAGAGAGAGGGGCTGGGAGCATGCACTGATACAGCACGTGGCTGCACCCACCACACGACACACCACCTCAGCATCCCAAATTAGGACCCGAGTGCAGTCATGCAATGGGTGACACCTCAGCACCACCCTAACTCGAATGGAATGGAACAGTGTGAGTTTTTTTTTTTTGTTACAGTGCCTGGAGTGCCAATCCTGCCACCAACCCGCAAGATTTTCCTGCTTGTATGGCAGTGTTTTAAATTAATAGTAAGCAGGTTTCTAATTTGGCCAAAGACCAGTCAGAACCCTTTTCAGACTTGCAAATTGTTTCTTTTGGGAGGAGTCACGGATAAGTAAACTCTCTCCTGGATAATCCTAAACAATAGCACAATCACAAAAGAAGAGCTTCCGCAATGTCTTTCTGTGTTTAAATTCTAAACAAAAATTTTCCTGCCTGAATTTCAACATCTTTCCAACTGATGAAACAAAATGAAGAAAATGGATCCAAGCAATCAAAAGAGGTAAAGGACTACATTTTTTACTTATGTTTGTAGCCAGCACTTTAAATCTGAAGAGTATCTAAAGCTTTATGTGCAGCCTTAAAGTTGATGATGTGCCTTTTAGCTGTTGTAATGACATGGATGTCTGCTTTTGAAAGAGCCAATGCTTGTTTCGGAGTTAACATGTGAGAGTGAATAAAACACAACTAAGCAACGGCATCTGCTTCTGCTAATTACATGCAACGTAATGTAACTGCAGAGTGCTTGAATTAATTTTTTTTCTGACTATCTGTATGAACCGAAAGTTTAAATGCTGCACGTTTTGATGTTTGTGCATTTTAAGACAAGAACTTAATAACTCACATACAACTAGCATGGAAAACATTTGAAAACAATACAAAAATAAATGATTCTCGAGATCAACACAGATCAAATATGTTTATTTTATGAGATTACAGTCTGTGTTTTAAATATCTGATGGGAAGGTTCTTTGTGATTTTTGCCATATCTTGATCCTCCCATCAACACGAATCACCAGGATTCATCAGATCAGGTAATGTTCTCCCAGTGACTACTCTTCATTTTCTTCAGTTCACTAAAACTGCAATTTGTGTTGTTTTGTTATTTATTTTTTTGTGCTGACAGAATAGGAACGTGGTAGAATTGTCAACTACCATACGTTGTCCAAAACTAGATACAGCAAGTCGTATGCTCAGACCTTTTCCTTAGAACACCACTGTTGTGCTTAACTGTTCATCTTTATGACAAACATAAAATAACCTAGTGTGCCATTTTCAAACTTGCTTGAAACAGGATTATGGAGCATGTGAACCTAACTCTGTAGTATTAGGTACAAGGAAGGAGCCAGGGCTAATCTAACCTACATGTCGTTGGGGAGGAAATAGGAGTACCCAAAGGAAAACTCACATAGACACATAGACATAGGGTGCTGGGTCTGTTAGTCAGCAGTGCTAATCACTGTGCCAATGTGCCACCCTGTCTGGTTGTAAAGTGTCATAATAGCTTTTTTATTTCAACACCCTGCTAGCATTTACATGACATTTGTTTTATGTGCACTTAACACTCGTTTTATGTTGAACTACATGGTCACCAGACAGACTTGCTTGTAAGTAAGTAGGCTAAAAGAGTTATTATTAATCCATTTTTAAAAATCAATATATTTTTATGTAATACGGGTTGTATGTGTTAAACGTTCACTTGCAAAATTTACTGCAGTTTAAGCAATCGACATTTCTGAAAAGCTGTTATTTATTTTTATCCTAGTCAGCATTATCTGTTGAAGGGGAGTTTTACTAAATAAGATCTGTTTCATGCGTAAACATCTTTTGCTCAGCGTTTTGTTATGGCATCAGCTGCAATGTCCTCGACCTTAGTGAGTCATTAAGGAGGCCAATGAGAGCACTTATTGTCGTTATTGAATGATGTTTTTTTTATTAACCTACTTTTCCAGTGCAAAGGTCACAGGGGGTGGGGTATGGGGGTGTTTCTGTTCCAGAAGGATAGGGTACAAGACAGGCACCAGCCTTGGATGAGCCGCTTGTCTGCTGTTCGGTGACCTGACTTACATTTCTACAATTACTCATACAAGGTTGATTTATGGCGTCCGATAAGCTTAAATAGTAGTCATGGTATTACTAGCAGTACTGTCCTATAGACTACAATGAAATTCTTTTTTGCATGTCTGACCAACATGTCACCACTCACCATTGCCATGATAAACAACAATATATGAAAATAAATAGCATAACTCATTTTAATAGAAATTCAGGTAATCTTAACTGCTGTTACATAATAACTGGAGTTGGCTGTAGAAAATGTGATTTTCTTATCAGGCTTCAAATTCATTGTCTAAGTCTCACACATATTCAGTCATCACTAAACCAGTATAGATTTATCATTTAACAAAACTTGCCAGACTTATTCACAGAAAACCAAGAAACCCAAGCTCAAAGAGAATATGCATACCCTACAGATGTGACTGGTGTGGAATTCAAACCAAAACCCTGGAGTTGAAAAACAGCCTAACTACTGTTGATAAAAAGTATAAATCCTGTGACTTAGTGAGACAGTTTATGACACCGACCCTGCATTACTCTGTCAACTTGCTTATATCTGATTCTTTCATCCTTGGGCTCCCTCTATGGCTTTTATTCCTTGTTTATACTTACTAAACATAAACATTTTTTACACTTAACTGCTTTATTTTACATTCTTTCTGCGTCATAAATACATTGTGCTGATCCATCCATCCATACATTATAACTGAATGGTTAGTGCATATAATGCAGAAGGCAGGAGCCAAACCTGGATGGGATGCCAGTCAAATGAGGGGCACACCTAAACTTATACCCACTCATAAAGTGCCAACATAGAGTTGTTTTTCACACCTAATGGTACAGCTTTGAAATGTAGGAGGAAAACTGAAGTAAAAGCTACCAGCTAGCAGCCTAAACATTTTGCTCAAGACAGGTTACAATAGTGCAAGGACATTCAGGCCCTGTATCGGTTACAGAGAACTTACACATATATTGGGACCGGTGATGACTCCAATTAACCATCTCTGACAGTGCAGCAGTCGTGCAAAAAAAGCTCCGAAGCTGCTCTGCAACATAACTTCCATAAAGGACAGGCAGTAGAGAACTGAGCCAACAGAATTTTTCATTTTGGCACTTGGAAGGACAGTACTCAACCTTTATCGGAGCATTTATTGAAACACCAGCAAAGCGGACAACTCCCTAGTTGTCTCCATTGCTCCAGCTCCACTATATGAGTTTAAAAGAACCCCTAGGTGTCTTCCTTGAGGGGATTCAGCTGTAGACAGAGAGGCGAAGCATGAGTCAGATTTGTCATTCTTTTAGACCACTTTGCAGAGATCTTTTTTCACTTTGATATTCAAATGTCTTTTTCTATGGATCAGTTTTAAAAAATCCAAATTAAATCCACTGTGATTTAATGTTTTGTAACAATAAAGTATGAAACTTCCAAGAGGCACCAACCCGGTCCGTCCATATTAAAATACAGTCAAAAGAATGGAACAAAAAAGATATAATAAAACAACAACCAAAAAAATCAAGGCAAGTAAGCTGATGTGCTATGTAGTCTTTATTAGATGTTTCAGAGCTCTGTTCTATGTTCCATTTAAATCAGAACTGACTGCCTCTTTTTGCAGTGGGGCAGAGTCAGTTACCCTCTGTGGGCGTCTTCTCTGTGCTATGGTGGGAAAGAAGGTTAGCATGAGTGCCTCCTCATGCCCCTGGGTGGTAATACCTGTTTCAGGATGATTCACAGATGCGCACACTTGACAATATATGTATATATTATGTAAATCTATAATATAGGAACTATAATATAGGAACATGCCAGGATTCAAAACCAGGATACTGGAGTCAGGAATAAGCAGAAAGCCACAACACCATAGAGTCTGCTGTTTAGAATGGTATATGCCATTACATTTGATTATATCAGAGCAGAGAGTGGTGTGCTTGTGGCATGTAGCGGTGTTCTGTATCCAAAGATGTCAGGATAAGCAGCTCTCCACACTTACACACAGGATGCACAGACCCCTGACACTGATGGCAGCATTTTAGTCCAGAACTCTGATCATTCTTTGAAGTATAAAGCACTCAACTTTGCCTGCCTGGTTGAATTTTCTAAACTGGCACACTTCCCAGACACATTGTTTATTCCTAATTGTTTAATTAGCTGTCATACTTGTAGACTTGCCTCGCAAGATGTCATTTTGAGTCTTTTTCTATTTATTTTCATTTGCTCACTAGACAAACATCCCATTCAGCATTTCAATGAGTGCCAGCTTTCAGTGTAGGTGCCATATCTAAAAAAAAAAAAAAAAAATGATTGACTAGCAGTCAAGGACTTGATATAGCTGTGATGGATAAGTTCGTAAAGTGACCAGCCAGAGCGGAAATATACCCCCCTTTCAGCGGGGAGGAATGTCAAGGAGCCTGATTTCTAGCTGCTGGCTGTCAATCGAAAATCTTCCGTCATAGAGACATGTGGTAGATAAGCGGAGGTGGGGGGCAGCAAGCAAGCTGATGTCAGAGCAGATAACATGCAAGGTCATCTTTCTTCATGCAATCTTGATGTGCAAACGGCTTCCTATTAATAACCTGACGAGGACTTCTGTGTTAAAGATCTAATCTACAAATTGCTTTTTCTGAAAAAAAGAAGTTTGAGAAGAAGAAAGTTATATATCATCTGAAGAAGCCTATTGTGACTTCTGCTTAATGAAGGACTCACTGTCTACTTGTGTACAGTACATCCCTACTCCATTATTTTCATTGCTAGTTCTGTTCCACACCTCTCATTATCTGACACTATGATATTCCATCTAGAAGCCTTCTGTCATCTTTCTGCATCCCTTGCCATTCAAGCTCCATTTCCAGACTCGTCTGCCATACTCATTCTTGCCACAAAACGGTTTCTCCAATTTCTTCTCCATCATTATCTTAACTTTGCAATGTATTAATGACCAATGCATGAAGGCCTTTCCAGAGGTGCCTCTCCATTCTTTACTCTTTTAACAGTACAGTATTTGGTCAATCTTCCCCTCTAATTTCACATGTTTTTCTCACTTTTTGAGAAATCGCACCATCTGTTTAGTTTTATTTTATGACCTGCTATTAAGGTCTATTCAGGGTTTTTCAATGAAAATTTTCTCTCAGCTCTTTAATACCATCTGTTAAAGCTGCGATATTCCATTTTTTAAAATTATTTTTACCATTATTTCAAAAATGTCATTTTGTTATCATTTTCTAAAATTCTTTTTCAAGGGTGCTGCCCATTTTTTAGAACACTAGAACATTTGTGACAAGAACAAGCCATTCATCCCGAAAAGCTTGCCAATCACTTTCATCTAGATTCTCAGAAACAACACCAAGATGAAATTCTTAAAACCCTACTCAATTACACTCTTTTGTCATTTATTCCATGTGTCAAAGATTCTTTTTGTGAATGTCTTTACTTGTATGTCACCATATTGTGTTTCTAGTTGTCCTGGAGCCTGTCATTTTGTGTGTTTTGTTGCTAGCCATGTGATGCAGGTCATGACATAAACAATAGCTGCACCCATTAAACAGTGTTCAAACTTGAAAAATAAAGTAAAGACTTAGCAAGAAAATTTTTGTTTTCAGGACTCTTTTTGGCTAAAGGTTATAAAGCTTGTTTTTTTTACAACTTTGAGTTTAGTGACCTCCCTAAACATTGACTCGCAATCTATTCTCTTTCAGATTACTGAATGTGGTTATCTCTGACATTCTGTAACATCCTTGCATCTTTGACACTTAATTATTTAATTCACTATGTCTGGACTTTAATAGAAAATTCTTTATTTTCACAACACCATCTCTTTTATCATCAGTTTCATAGTGAAAATATTGCAACCTTCAAATGGTTCTCCACTATAATATTTGCTGCATATAACCATTTTATTAATTTTAATTTTCTCTTTTATCACACTCTTTAATAAGTACAGGTTCAGTGCATTTACATATATTTAGAGCTATATTATAATAAAAGTAAATTACAAAACCTTATATTTTTATAAATAAAGTTACAGTTAAACAGTTCAAATAGAAGGCAATCAAAAAGGTTAAATATAAACAAAGTTATTACTCCTAACATAAAACAGAGATCAGCTCCTCATTAACGTCTAACTGTGTGGTTAGACACAGTTCCAGCTCCATTATTAAATTTACTAATGGCACCAACATCTTAGACCTAATTATCAAAAATGATGAGACAATCTAAAGACAAGAGATTTTCCTTTGCTCAGGACAGCAATGTCTCCTTTTTTGGAGCCCCAATTACTGATGGATTACAATGGGCGCAATGCATCTCAGCTTTCATCAAGAAGACTCATCAAAAATTAAGATAATATGGATGTCTCTATCTATGTTCTTACATTTCTAAATGTGATTAAGAATCACAGATATAACAAAAATTGTATGAAGCCTCTAAAGTACTCCACAAAAGGGAGACTAGGACCTTCACCAGCCTGCCCAGAAGAGGCCCACCTCAGTCCTGCTTACTTCAACTGCCTGGCCATGGCCTAAAATATACTGCTCAAAAAAATTAAAGGAACACTTTTTAATCAGAGTATAGCATCAAGTCAATGAAATGTCTGGGCTATTGATCTGGTCAGTTAAGTAGCAGAGGGAGTTGTTAATCAGTTTCAGCTGCTTTGGTGTTAATGAAATTAACAACAGGTGTACTAAAGGGGCAACAATGAGACAACCCCCAAAACAGAAATGGTTTAACAGGTGGAGGCCACTGACATTTTTCCCTCCTCATCCTTTCTGACTGTTTTTTTCACTAGTTTTGCATTTGGCTACGGTCAGTGTCACTACTGGTAGCATGAGGCAATACCTGGACCCTAACAAAGGTTACACAGGTAGTCCAACTTCTCCAGGATGGCACATCAATACGTGCCATTGCCAGAAGGTTTGCTTTGTCTCCCAGCACAGTCTCAAGGGCATTGAGGAGATTCCAGAAGACAGGCAGTTACTCTAGAAGACATGGACAGGGCCGTAGAAGATCCTTAACCCATCAGCAGGACTGGTATCTGCTCCTTTGGGCAAGGAGAATGAGCACTGTCAGAGCCCTACAAAATGACCTCCATCAAGGCACTGGTGTGAATGTCACTGACCAAACAATCAAAAACAGACTTCATGAGGGTGGCCTGATGGCCCGATGTCCTGCAGTGGGCCCTGTGCTCACCGCCCGGCACTGTGGAGCTCAATTGGCATTTGCCATAGAATACCAGAATTGGCAGGTCCACCACTGGCACCCTGTGCTTTTCACAGATGAGAGCAGGTTCACCCTGAGCACATGTGACAGACGTGAAAGTGTCTGGAGAAGCCGTGGAGAACGTTATGCTGCCAGTAACATCGTTCAGTATGACCAGTTTGGTGGTGGGTCAGTGATGGTCTGGGAAGGCATATCTATGGAGGGACACACAGACAATGGGACCTTGACTGCCATAAGGTATTGGGGTGAAATCCTTGGACCCATATATCAAAAGCCCCACAACCAATGACCACAAACCCTCTGCTTGTGAATAAAAAGTCCAACAAAGAATCATTTTAAACAAATGAATTATTAGAGAAAATTTAAGAATACAAGCAAAATGCTCAAAAGGTCAAAAATGGGTAAAAAGAACACGCCTAAAAGGCAAACAAGTCCCAAAACACAATTCAGAAGGGGTATCCTTAAACACAAAAGGCACAAAATCCTGCAAGTCCAATAAAAACAGCAATACTCACAATATTCCAAACATAAGCAATAATTTCCTAATCTGAGCTTTCTCGCCTCTGGCCTTGAATAGGCAAAGAGGCCCCAGAATGAGTGATGTCTGGGTTGGCCTACCTCCTGGGGCTCCACCCACAAAGCACAAGGAATGGAACTGAGGTTTAAGAAAAAATACATAATACAGGGATAATACATGATAAAGGGAAATTATGAAAGTAACAGAAAACAAATTCCAAAATGACAATAAATCATAAAATACATATCATTACATAACGCCGAAAGTGTGCAGTGCAGTCAGAATTGACTGGCAAAATTACATTCAATCATGTCACTTCTTAAGCTCAGGATCACCAACTACTGGGAAGATGGCAGTGAAGTCAGCTCAGAATATTATGGGCACAGAGCTGTTTCCTGCCCAGGACATACAGTATTTGACACATACTACCCTAGAAATACTTCAGGACTATTAGCACTCACACCACAAGATTTACCTGGTCATATCACGACAATAACATTAATAGAGGATCCATCTATGTTAATATATTTGAAACTGCTTTTATAAACTGTTCTTTAACCAAATATCTAGTTTCATGGGTGTATATTATGGCATTAGTAAAATATGTAAATTGTATTAAATGTGAAGGTAAATAAAAAGGTAAAAGCAACATGAAAATTACACAGTAAATGCAATGGATAGAAGCTGACACAATACAACACGTTTGCAATGGCTTATGGTTAGTTTGAACACACACAGCACTACGCAGTGGGCTGCCGTTAGTCTAGTTGAAGCCAAGATCAAATGAGCATGGAAAATGAGCTCCACTGCAGGATTGCACAATTGTTGAACACTGGACAACAGTGAGATTACTTTGGGATAATGGAATGAAACCTGCTGAAATTCAATGAGGAATGTTGGCTTATGCAGATCAGTAAGCTGTTTGGGTACCCATCTTGCACACTGTAACTTACCCCATGTCATCATGCGATATGGCATGTGCATATCCATAGCTGATATCCAAATGTGTAGCAACAGCAAACTTTGTAGTCCGTTGGTCTTCTCTGATGAAAGTATAAACTACGTTGATGTGGGCTTACAGTCATATGAAAAAGTTTGGGAACCCCTCTCAGCCTGCATAATAATTTACTCTACTTTCAGCAAAAAACAGTGGTATGTCTTTCATTTCCTATGAACATCTGAGTACTGGGGTGTTTTCCGAACAAAGATTTTTAGTGAAGCACTATTTAGTTGTATGAAATTAAATCAAATGTGAAAAACTGGCTATGCAAAAATTTGGGTCCCCTTGTAGTTTTTCTGATTTGAATGCATGTAACTGCTCAATACTGATTACTTGCAACACCAAACTGTTTGGATTAGCTCATTAAGCCTTGTACTTCATAGACAGGTGTGTCCAATCATAAGAAAAAGTATTTAAGGTGATCAATTGTCGTACTTCCCTCTGACTCTCCTCTGAAGAGTGACAGCATGGGATCCTCAAAGCAACTCTCAAAAGATCTGAAAACAAAGATTGTTCAGTATCATGGTTTAGGGGAAGGCTACAAAAAGCTATCTCAGAAGTTTAAACTGTCAGTTTCAACTGTAAGGAATATAATCAGGAAATGGAAGGCCACAGGCACAGTTGTTGTTAAACCCAGGTCAGGCATGCCAAGAAAAATACAGGAGCGGCATATGTGCACGATTGTGAGAATGGTTACAGACAACCCACAGATCACCTCCAAAGACCTGCAAGAACATCTTACTGCAGATGTTGTATCTGTACATCATTCTACAATTCAGCACAATTTGCACAAAGAACATCTGTATGGCAGGGTGATGAGAAAGAAGCCCTTTCTGCACTCACGCCACAAACAGAGTCGCTTGTTGTATGCAAATACTTATTTAGACAAGCCAGATTCATTTTGGAACAAAGTGCTTTGGACTGATGAGACAAAAATTGAGTTATTTGGTCATAACAAATGCGCTTTGTGTGGCGGAAGAAGAACACCGTATTTCAAGATAAACACCTGCTACCTACTGTCAAATTTGGTGGAGATTCCATCATGCTGTGGTGCTGTGTGACTAGTTCAGGGACTGGGGCCCTTGTTAAAGTCGAGGGTCAGATGAATTCAACCCAATATCAACAAATTCTTCAGGAAAATGTTCCAGCATCAGTCACAAAGTTGAAGTTACATAGTGGTTGGATATTCCAACAAGACAATGACACAAAACACAGTTCAAAATCTACAAAGGCATTCATGCAGAGGGAGAAGTACAATGTTCTGGAATGTCCATCACAGTCCCCTGACTTGAATATCATCAAAAATCTATGGTATGATCTGAAGCAGGCTGTCCATGCTCGGCAGCCATCAAATTTAACTGAACTGGAGAGATTTTGCATGGAAGAATGGTCAAAAATACCTCCATCCAAAATCCAGACACTCATCAAAGGCTATAGGACGTGTCTAGAGGCTGTTATATTTGCAAAAGGAGACTCAACTAAGTATTGATGTAATATCTTTGTTGGGGTGCCCAAATTTATGCACCTGTCTAATTTTGTCTGTTAATCCAATAAACTTAATGTCCCTGCTGAAATACTACTGTTTCCATAAGGCATGTCATATATTAAAAGGAAGTTGCTACTTTGAAAGCTCAGCCAATGATAAACAAAAATCGAAAGAATTAAGAGGGGCTCCCAAACTTTTTCATATGACTGTATATGCGTTATGATGATGGTCACCCAGATTGAGTTTCAGCGGTTACATTTGCTCTTCCCACTTTAAACCTTTCTACCCATTCATAAACATTTTGCTCAGTCACTTTGTTTTCACTTCTATTATGAGCCAGCATCCTACAGTGAATTTCATCAGGTTTCACTCCCTTTGCCAAAAGAAATCTCACTACAGCTCATTGTTCAGTAGTGGTGCAATCCCAGAGCAGAGTGTACATGCTCATTTGACCTTGGTTTCAACTAGACCAATGACAGAGCACTGTATTGTGCATGCTTGAACTACCTCTAAGCCACTGTGAATGTTTAATTAATTTTAAAATTGCCTTTACTTTTTGATTTACCCTTGTATCAGAACTCTATATATTGAATGCTTAAACAATCAGTTATTTTTTGTTTTAGATTTCAAATTCATTTAGACCACATTGTAATAATCATAATAATACATTTTATTTATATAGCGCCTTTCCCATGCTCAAGGCACTTACAGAATATAAGAAATAACGGCAGGGTATACAGTATATAGCATTGTACAAACCAGATAAACAAATAAAGAAGATTATGACAGTGAATTCAGCGAAAAAGAACAGACAACATAATTGATGGTCTCGCACACACACATACAGGTTACATGAGCATCTTGACAGAAAAGTAAACTGAGAGACGGGTAATAAAGTCAAGTAGAGCTAAAAGCCTTCCTGAACAGATGAGTTTTGAGTTGTTTTTTAAAAGAATTCATGGAGTCAGCTGACCTGATTACTTTCAGTAGATCATTCCAGAGTCTGGGCGCTATACAGCTGAAGGCCCTGTCACCCATGGAGTGTAGATTAGTATGGGGCACAACAAGATTGCCAGAATCAGAGGACCTTATTGGGCGGGCAGGCACATAGTGATGGAGAAGGTGACTGATGTAGTTTGGCACGAGGTTATTTAAGGCTTTGAAGGTTATTAGTAGGACAGTTGTTCAAATTAAACATTTTAACAATCTTGACTTGAACAGGCCATTTGAACAACAAACTTTGCAAATTCTTCTCACCTAACTTTTCTAAAATAAATGAGACAATTTTTGAAAGTTCCCAATTGGTAGAAGTGTTTCTGCATGCAAGACAAGTGAGGACCATCCATCTCCCAGCAGAGGGCACTGTTGTGCAAAAATGGAATAATACGTAATCTCATCCTCTTAGCATACAGTGATCCCTCGCTATATCGCGCTTCGCCTTTCGCGGCTTTACTCCATCGCGGATTTTATATGTAATCATATTTAAATATATATCGCAGATTTTTTGCTGGTTCGCGGATTTCTGTGGACAATGGGTCTTTAAATTTCTGGTACATGCTTCCTCAGTTGGTTTGCCCAGTTGATTTCATACAAGGGACGCTATTGGCAGATGGCTGAGAAGCTAGATTGCTTACTTTTCTCTTTCTCTTGCGCTGACTTTCTCTGATCCTGACGTATGGGGAGTGAGCGGGAGGGTGTTCGCACACCTAGACGATACGGACGCTCGTCTAAAAATGCTGAAAGATTATCTTCACGTTGCTATCTTTTGTGCAGCTGCTTCCTGAAACGACATGCTGCACAAAAGCTCGAAGGGCACGTATTGATTTTTGACTGTTAAACAAACTCTGTCTCTCTCTGTCTCTGTCTCTCTCTCTCCCCCTGCTCCTGACGGAGGGGGTGTGAGTTGCCGCCTTCAACAGCTTTGTGCCGCGGTGCTTCGCATACTTAAGCCAAACAGCCCTATTGATTTGTTTGCTAGAGATTGTTTTCTCTATCTATGTGACATTCTGTGCTCCTGACACGCACTCCTTTGAAGAGGAAGATATGTTTGCATTCTTTTAATTGTGAGACAGAACTGTCATCTCTGTCTTGTCATGGAGCACAGTTTAAACTTTTGAAAAAGAGACAAATGTTTGTTTGCAGTGTTTGAATAACGTTCCTGTCTCTCTACAACCTCCTGTGTTTCTGCGCAAATCTGTGACCCAAGCATGACAATATAAAAATAACCATATAAACATATGGTTTCTACTTCGCGGATTTTCTTATTTCGCGGGTGGCTCTGGAACGCAACCCCCGCGATGGAGGAGGGATTACTGTATTACTAAAATGTTTATTGCAAAATCAACACAGTCATCATAATCAAATTTTCCTAATTTTCATCTCTATGCTCAATGGAGTTTCTTACCTAAAAAATATTTCTTTTTGGAGTATGTGAAATGTTCTGTGTGTTTGGTCCCTTGGAGTCTTCAGCTTCCTTTTTCGACATAAAGTTGAGGATGTGTGCACATGTGTGGCCTGAAATTCACTGTTCCACCTCAGGGCCTGAAGACTGGAATCCCTTTTAGGTGACCCATTGGTTTATTTTCTGTGACACATATAAAGCATGTGTGAACCAGTACATCTTGATACTGTGAAGTAGTCATCACCATGATCAGGAATCACATCATTTTATACATAATATTTATGTTAATATGTGGTTTGGCACTATTGAATGAAAATCCATGATAGTAAGCAGCTCCCTGAGTGACCTCTGTTCTAGCACTTCCTCTAGTGAGTCCATTTTGACTCCCAAGATTGAACCAACTTTTTCAAGTTTGTTTAGTGCATTGGCATCACCAGCACTAATGCCTTTACCTCAGCATACAACTTCATAGAAAATTGCACTGGCCACTACAGACTGGTAGAAAACAACCTCAACCTTCACAGGTAATAGAGACAATTCTGACCCTTCCTTTATACAGCCTCGGTGTTGTTTCCCTACTCAAGTCTGTCATTTAGATGCACCCCAAGGTATTTATATGTTCTCACCACCTTCACATCTTACCATAAATTATAACCGGGGTCAGAGTGGGCTTCACCCTCCTGATGTCTACGATTATCTCTTTTGTCTAAATCATGTTGCAGTGCATATGATTCAGTGTGGACCATTCAACAAAGTCCTTCACTAGTGTCCTGTATTCATTTTCCTGCCCACCACCGATTCACGCAACTATCACTTATTCATCAGATACTTTCTGCAGGTGACATAAGCCAGTATTATGTCTAAAGTCTGAGGTATACAGTGTAAACAGAATAGGAGCCAACACAGTTCCTTGTGGACCTCTGTGCTCTTCATGACCATGTCCTATACCCATTACTTAAACCTCACAAACTGTGGTCTAACAGTTAGGTAGTCCATTATCCAGTGGTGGCATCAACCCTCATTGACCCAAGCTTCTCATGCAGTAGTCTAGGCAGTATGGTGTTGATAGCACCAGCGTAGTCAAAAAAAATATCCTCACCCTGCTACCCTCCTTCTCCAGATGGGAATAGGCTTGATTCCCTAGCTTAAGTATATTTTTCCTTTTACTGTTGTTCTTGAATTATTATTTTTCATGTATGTTTTTGAAATTTTTATTCATATTGTTTTATGTTCATGTTGCTTAACTGTTATCGATCGTGTAAATTAGCCTCACATCTACATTCCCTGTATTATGTGTGTGGAACCTAATAATAATAATAATTCATTACATTTATATAGCGCTTTTCTCAGTACTCAAAGTGCTATCCACACAGGGAGGAACCAGGAAGCGAAGGAGGTAGGACCACCATGATGCAACTGCTGAGGGACTGCATTTATATTCTGGTGGAAAAGATGAGTACCTCAGAGGTACTTTTTTATGGAGTATATTTCAGTTGTTGTGAGTATTATATTGTTTTTTCTGGTTAATTGTGGATTTTTTCTTGTTTTTTCTGATTGCTGGTTTACAGACAGGAGTTGTTAGCTGCATGTGTCCTTTTTAGGAAAACCCATTTTGCCTTTTGTTCTGTTTTGCTTGTTAATTAATTCTTATTTTTGATTATTTAACAAATTGGTTAAACCTGAATGACATCTTTGTCTATTTTGATCGTTTTAAAGTATTTTTGAACTTATAAAGCCTGAGCACCATTTTAGGTCTGAGCAGGCCTGTGGACCTACCTGTTGAGTTTGGGGTCAGGTTGCCCTGGGGTGAGGTATATTTTGGGGTTAATATCACTGAAGTTCTGGTCTTGCCTGTTTCATTTTGAGACCATATCACCCTTTTTACCATTTTGTATGCTGCAATTCACAACAACAGGATTTGTTCAACTTGAATTGTTTCTCATCTCATATTTTTTTTATATTGGTAGGCCATTTGCATTCTCCATTTCCTTAGTTTCATCACTAACCCCATTCCCGAAATTATATGCTGTGTTCATTTCAAATAAAAAACAGCCAGCCTTGTCTTTAAAATGTCCTTGTATGTACTCATTTGGGGCTCTCTCTATCAGTGGGTGAAAATCTCACTTTATCTTTTTATTATCATCACTATATTATCTGCATTAGTTTCATCCCATTGAAGATTTCAATTAGCACTTGTTTGTGCTTCAATATGCCCTGCAATGCACTGGCACTCTGTGCCCAAAAGTGTCAGGATAGTCTTCAACCCCTCACAACCCTAAATTGGATTAAGAAGATTTTAATACATTATGCAAGATGATTTTTCCTTTTTTATATCACCTACAAAACCCCTGGTTCCTCTTTAATCTTCTACAACATTATATGCTCTGTTTGCCCAGTGTATTAACATTATAAAACATATTCTTCATTGGAGTGGTGACTCAGTGGTTGGAATATCAGTAATATTAGCTGGCAGTCTTTGGGCACCACCATAATCATCAAGCCCGCCTCAGCTCTGTTCTCTGCAGGGACAATGTTTCACAGAATCTCATTAGTAAATGCACATCTTCCAGGTAACAGACACTCCATTACGCACTTCTGAATTACAGTGGTTTCCTTTATTATCGCAAATTGTCTGGTGAAGGGAATTCCTCATCTCAAGACAGATAGCTGGAATGCCTCTTTGCTCTCACACCATGCTTTTTCTTAGGCTTCCTTAAAAAGCTTTTAGGGCACAACTGGGACTTTGGAGGTTTTACCAGGCACTTTCTGCGATCCTTCGATAGCAGGACTCAAATATTTATGAAGCACATATAAAAATAGAATGCAGTTATCAACCACAGAAGCCCCTGAAGCTTCAGGCTGCAAACAGATTGGTAAGGAATGCTGAGGGCCTTTTAGTAGGCAACAGCTTTACAAAGTTCAGGTCTCAGAGTTTCTACTTTTGGAAAAGTTCATTAATTCTGTTGTGGATAAAGAGAATGAAGGGTTTTCACAGAGAAGTGACGAGTTTGAACAAAGGGAGAGCACATAGTACAAAAGGTAAAAATCAACAAAAAAGCCTCTAACTTCTCTGGGCCTACCTCCCAGATCTTTGTCTACATGTTAGCATGGCTTCTTCATTTGCTCTATGCCACACAAATACTCCCATTATCTCAAATTTTCTCTTGAATGGCCTCTCCTCATCAATCTTCCATATGACACTTCACAACTCCATACTCAATGGGTTTATGATCTGAGGGGACTTTAACTGCTACTTCTAGCTGGGCCCAGAATTGCTTCCAGGCAGGACTTCAATGGAGTTTGTCTATAAAATCTGTCTCCTTTGGGAGCTTCAGAGACCACCTTACCTTTTGAGATTTCTCAGTCTTTAAAAAGTTAGGCTTTTAAGTGAGTGTCTAGGCTGCCAAACTTAAGTCCAGCATGGTATCATTCCTTGAAGTTCAGGATCATATCCTGACCCTTAAACAGACGTAAGTTATTGGTTTCTTCCAGTTTTCAATTTTAAATGGTCAATATGGTACCTTCACTTACACTTTAGTGTCCTGATCATGTACAAAAACAATCTGGACAAGAATATAATTAATAAGGTGTTAAAGTGTGCAGGTGCTAGCAAACTAGGTGAAAGGGCAAATAATCTAAAATCAGCCGAGTCATTACATAGGTACTTGGACAGCATAAAGATTGGGCAGATTTGTGGCTGAGTAAATTTAAAGTATGACATGTAGGAATCATAAGTGTTCCATTTGAATACGCAATGGGAGGTCTGAAAGTTCAAAGCACATTTCATGAGAAAAAACCTAGGAGTCATAATTGAACTCACTGCTATCTAAATCCAGACAGTGGATAGAAGTGATCATGAAGGCTAATAGGATATTAGGTTATATAGCATGATGTGTAAAATGCAAGTCAAAAGATGTTATGCTACCTTTATAATGTACTAGTGAGGCCTAATCTGGAATACTGTGTGCCATTTTGGTCTCCAGATTACAAAAAGATAGCAGTGGTAGAGAAAGTACAGAGGATAATGACTAGGCTGATTCTGAATCTAAGTGCTATGACCTATGAAGACAGATTGAAGGACATTTTCGGTATGCAGGGTGATATGATTGAAGTGTTTAAAATTATGAAAGTAGTTAGTACAGTAGATCCCAGTTGTTACTTTAATGTAAACTCTGAATCAAGAACAAGGGACATGCAAAGAACCATAGACACACGGAATAAATTACCAAGTACTCTGGTGGAGAGTAGGACTTTGGGGACCTTTAAATCTTGACTTGATGATATTCTGGCCAATATGAGTGAATAGGATGGACAAGTTCTTGGGATGGATGACCTGTTCTTGTCACAATTTTTCTAATGTTACAGGTGGCTGTGAGGCTTGCAATCTACTTTGGCAAATCTGAAGGTTGCCGCTTGAGCAAGGCCCTTAACCTGCAATTGCCCCATCCAGGGTATGACGTTAATCTGCATCCAGCCCTCCCAACAGGTCCTCTAACTTGCAGGGAAAGCTTGGGGGTTGGTGGGCAGGATTGGCAGCCACTGTAAAAAACCTCACACTGTTTCAATCCATTCAAACTAGTGTGGTGCTGAGGCGTCACCCGTTGCACGACTGTAATCGGGTCCTAATTTGGGATCCTGAGGTGGTTTGTCAAGTGGTGGGTGCGGCAACATGCTGTATCAAGGCATGCTCCCAACCTCCTCCTTCTCCTCCTCCTAATGTGTTGGTCTTAATCAACAAAGAGTTCTTACAGCTCCTTACCAATACTCCAAGGACATTGTCTCACATTAGATGAAATGCCAGGCATCATTGGCACCTGAAAGGTCATCTGCCTTCTAGTGTACTTGGAAAAATGTATTCAGGCATTTCCATATCCCATATCTCTCTTTCACTACTATTCCCATCTACATTCCTATTGAGACTACCAGTACATGTACTGGCTATATTATATTCTGGCAGCAACCATCTTCCCACACTAATTTGCTAAGGACATATTCACCCATCCATCCATTTTCCAATCCGCTGAATCCGAACACAGGGTCACGGGGGTCTGCTGGAGCCAATCCCAGCCAACACAGGGCACAAGGCAGGAAACAATCCTGGGCAGGGTGCCAACCCACCGCAGTAAGGACATATTTTAAAGATATATTTTGCTGAAGTCCTGGAGATTATTGTGGTGGGTCAAAGCAAATATCAGAGCTACAAGAACAAAACTAAACCAGTACTATCAAAAACAGAAGGGCAAGATAAAAACTGAGAGTCAAAGATATGGAAAAAGACAAAAAAACAAAATGATTCCACTTACCTACTTGAAGATTATGCTAATGGATGATAAAGATTCTGTTGAAGTCGTTTTATCCACCTAGGGATATTATGTACAATGCAATCTCTGCCATATTTATAGAGCAAGGGCTGTTATGCCATTGGCACAACAATCAAAGTCATGTGACCAGCAAAATGGCATTGGATAAATAAAAAAAACAGAAAGTTAACAAAATTATCTTTTAATTATCAAAGCAAAACATGAAAATAATGGCAAGAAGCTTTATGTGGAGATTATTTTGATGTTTTTGATCCTGTTACTATTATCTATCTATTGATCTAGCTGAAACTCAAACTTGGTTACACCACACATCACAATCAAAAACATTCTCTTGCTTATCTGTTGCGAGTGAATTATCTAAAAAAAACATACTAATAAAACAGGAAGGTATAAGTGACGCACTAGATATACAGACAATATCAGACAAAATCAATTTTAAAAAATCTGCAGAGAAATATATATAAAGAATCCCAACATGAACAGACTACAGTATACACATAAGCATCCAAAAATTCATAGAGCTGCTGTTATTAAATATATCTTAGAACATACTGATATGAACCGAGAAACTTCTTTTCAACATGCAAATCAAAAAGATATTTGCCTCGGCTCAAAAATTGCAATGATGAGTTTAATTATAATTCACACATTGATTAAGAATCTAACATAGAAATGCTTATAGGGTCCATGAATGTTAAATGTCCATATTGTTGTGCATTAAAATGGACTGAAGAACCACCTGGAATATATTACAAAAGTGGAAAAATCTAATTATCACATATACCAGAGCCTATTAAAAGTTTTGTGTTTGGTTTACACTCGGAGTCAGAACATTTTCTCAATGCTACAAAAAAATAGTGCCTTTCAAATTAGATCATTTGGTACAAAAAGAATAAAAAAGGCAATTTCATGCTAAATTTTTAAGTACAAGAACAGGTGTATCACCACTGCCTTAGGAAATTTCCCAAGTGAAGCTGAGTAACACAGCAAGTAAGTGATAATTGTACAAATACAAGAGAGGCCTGCATCCTCAGTGATGAATAAAATGATATGGGGTAGGATGCAAAATGTCACTGGTAGAGTTTACATGAAAAATGGCCTTCTTTAGCTGGGATGATAATGATCGTGATGATGACAATGATGATGATGTTATAAGTCATAGAAAATGAGATACAGAAGATAGTGTGCAGGGTGTCAAAAACAGTATTTGCATGATGCTGACTAATGAGGCCTTCTTCAGCTGGGAAGAAGATACTATATGTCACAGATAATGGAATACCGAGGAACAGTGCAAGACGTATTATAGTGGCATTTGCATGATGTTGGCAACAGAAATCACCTTCACCAGGGATGATGGCAGAAGTCAAATCTGAGAAAAATGAATATGGAGAAAGTGGGCTTGGCTCAACAGTTGTTTATGAGATAAACTTTGATGACATTTACTTTTCCTAAGTAAAAATGAATGAATGAAAGACCATCAGACCTCTCCAACCCCCTGGTATTAACATCCAGGAAGGGAAAACTGCAAACCTAATGGATCAAAGCAGGCAGTGAATTGCAAAAGAATGAAGGAGGAAAGCTGCTGTGTTTAAGTCAGCGTTTCTCAACCTTTAAGTATTTGCGACCCGAGTTTTCAAAACAGTTTTAATCGCGCTCCCCTATGAATAGCGAAATTACAGCACTTATGGCAACATTCGCACCCCCTTTTTTGTTACTTTGGCGCGCCCCACAGTTTGAGAACTGCTGGTTTAAGTAATCCTTTCAGTTTTGTGAGGGATTCTGTGTGGCTTTGTGTGAAATGTAAAAAAAAAAACCTGACAAATAAGGCCTTGGAACATTTTTTCATCTACAAATTATTGTGACTGGAAATTTTTCAGATCCCTCATAAAGTTATTGTAAAACAAACAAGGGGAAGCAACACCCATCATGACAGATGGGGATGGCTGGTTGCTACCACAGCTTTTTTCGGTCAGGTAAGACCTAGGAGTAATAAACAGTTTTATTTCTCTTGACATTCCCCAGGCTGCTAGAGGGCAATATGTGCTTACCTCCTCAATAATACCAGGAAGACCAATCTGTCTCTCTCTGTACAGTACATCTCTATGGTGCAGGAGTCATATATAAGTACATGGTGCTTCTCAACCCATACAAAAATAACACTTCAAGTAGTCACAGCATAATCCAGAAGTATTTACCACGGGTTACCCTGAAATGATTTGGCCCCAGCTTAAAAGACCCTTTTGTCACTTTCAGGTTGAAGTGTAGTGATAGACAAAGGGTTAAATGATGTGAAGAAGGAAGGCCAATTTATGAGATGTAGAGTAGTGTAATTTTGAAGGTCAGCAGGAAGTTTGCTTCTCACACTGGGTATGTGGACTGGTTGGCTCCACATGGTAGTTAGGAACAACCTTACTACAAAGAAGCCTTGAAGCTGAGGCTTTTTTTATCATGTTCCCATTGTGTATTGCGCCTTTTGTCCTGGTTGAATATTCCATCAGTCAAACAAACCTCATTCTTGTTTGGCACTTTAGGTTCTCCTATGTTTCACTTTGCATGAAAAGACTGTTCCCAAATGTCCCATGCTCAAACTATATTAATTTTTTTAAAAATAAATAAAACCGTTTAAAAGGAAAACAAAACCAGAAAAAAACTATGCAACAAAAACTATTTCTAACATACAAGAACAAACATGCTGCATCTTAAGTCAGCCAATGTCCCTCGATAAGATTTAGAGAGTCAAGGCTGGGGGGCTGTTAAGAGGCAGGGCCTGTTAAAGCCCATTGCGGCACTTCCTGTGTGATTTTGGGCTATACAGAATAAACTGTATTGTATTTATCTAAATCTGTGCAACAGAAACATTGATGATGATAATGAGGAATGCTGCCATAGAGACAATGAATAGATCAACCTAACCTTGCACATTTCAGTAAAAACCATTTAAACAGTATCTATCTATCTATCTATCTATCTATCTATCTATCTATCTATCTATCTATCTATCTATCTATCTATCTATCTAAACAACAACTTTATCTCTTTTGGCCAATCCAAAGACATCTTTCTAACCCTGTAAATATAACTTCATGGCTATTTTGAAGGAATAAGAACAGAGAAAAAAACAAACTGATTGAGAGCAAAAAAAACCAATGTGTAGCAAATACTGGAAGACTGCCATTTTTAAATAAATAATATTCTAAGCATGAAAAATACTCATGGCATATAACAAATCTAATCTATTTAAGAAAAAAAAATCAACAATTTTTTCAAAATATCACTTTTCACTGAACTTGATATCTCACAAAAATGGTTTGTGGTAGAGAAACTTCAATTCCCATATCTGATTCAGCATACCTAAATATATAAAGTACAATCATTTTTTTGTGTGTGGGAGGATTTGGGTGCAAACCAGTGTTATTACTAATCAGCTCTTCCCTTAATTCTCCCCCAAGCATTCTGTGACCTTTACACAGAGGCAGAAATGGAGCCGAGTTAGCTGGCTATCTGGTGCGTGCTTTGTTATTTGCACCTCTTTGTTCATTTCAACTGATTAAAAAATAAAAACAAAGATTCTGATTGCAGTTCTTTATGAGTAGACGAAGCAAGTATGGTGTGCTGGATGTTAACAGGTGAGTGATCTAAAATGATTCATTAGTGGCAATAATTGGTGTCTAATTAAGAAACTGGGTGGAGAGAAATCATGTGACCATTGGAGCTCTAGAGGGCTTTTTTCCTTTCAGGCATTTAATCTGATTTGTCCTGACTGCTTATCTTATTAATTTACACTACATGACAGTGATGTTGCATATAATGCATAGTGATTCATTGACTGCACTCCCATACCTATTTCTCAGTGCAAAAATGACTAACAAACATAGGTACCTGAGTACTTGATTCTGTATTCCGGCTCTGAAGCCCCAAGAGTCAATACATTAATTAGCATTTACTAATAATTGCTCAGCTCTTTAGTACTGTGTAAAGGGTACATTAAGGCAAATGTGCTTTTGATGAAAGTTTAATGTTTATGGCATGGCCTACAGTTTTAATATCGATTTGTTGATGAGATGTGAGAAGCTCTGCTGTACTTTTTTAATCTTACACAGCCTCCAAAGGCCTAATGATTGTAACGTCTTTGGTGGCTGAAGCCAAAACTCATCCATTCACCCCGAATGGATTTGCTGAATGTCAGGCTCGTTGCAACAGACAACTCTTGTGAACCACAACTTACTGAGGTACTGGAGAAAGAGAATTTCTTTAAAGTGTGTTTCTCTTCTGGTAGATGGTGATTTATTTTACCAGATATAAGGTTGGAAAAGGCACAGGAATTTTACATTACATTTACGTGATGACATGAATTTATCTGATTTATTTAATAGAGGCAGTGATGAAAACTACAGAAAAAAACAAGACAGTCAGGCGTAACCAGGATCTAAACACATGAAACACCCGAAGGTAGGTTGATAGATAGATAGATAGATAGATAGATAGATAGATAGATAGATAGATAGATAGATAGATAGATAGATAGATAGATAGATAGATAGATAGATAGATAGATAGATAGATAGATAGATAGATAGATAGATAGATAGATAGATAGATAGATACTTTATTAATCCCAAGGGGAAATTCACAAAATTTCAAAGGTAAGATCACAGTCAAAATCAAAATTCTTAAATAACTTCTAACAACTTTATTGTTTTAAAGTTTACACCGTGTTCCAAATAATTATGCACGTTTTTTTGTTTCTTTTTCTTAAACAGTCAATACAATGAAGGATTTTTTTATCATCAGCAATTATATTATACCACTAAAGGCACGCTGCACGATAACATGCAATGAATACACTTGACTTGAGCATTCATAGTCTTCATACTCTTTCTCTGTACATTTAGCATTCGTTTGCTCAGAGGTTGATGCGCTTGCTGCTTCCTAAGCAACTCTTCTTTTCTCCACCCTAGCCGCCGCTTCTTCTCTTCTTTCGTCGGCATCTTTTGCATTAAAACTGATTAAGTCAGTGTTTGTGTTGCAATTACTTAGTATGTTTCCCTTAATTTTTCACTTCAACTATCACTAAAGTCTTCAATCTGCCTCAAAAATTATTTAAGATATGAAGAGGTAGGGGAAGTGACGGTGGAGGTGATAGGGATGAGAATGGCGTCCGTACGCATGCACCGCATGGCCACCATGATGGCCGCTGCCGAGAGTTGATTCTACAATAAAATAAAATAAAAATAAAAAGAGGAATAACCTTGGAGGTCAATCATTACCCTGAAAGCAGATAGTAGATGTCACGTAGTATATGTGTACCAAATTTCAGGTCAATAGTTCAAATGGTTTGTGAGCTACAGGTAATTTAAAATCCTGGACAGACAAACAAACAACCACGGTAGCGTATTGTATATAAAGACTGCAGATTTTTATTACAAGCAAAATTATTAATGACTATAACAGCTTTTTAAGATATTTTTAAAACAACTTAAAATACAGTTCCAAATTGTTATGCACAACAGAGATTGAAAACATGCAATACATTGTAAAGAATTTGAAACAGAAATCTATTGTATTTGTGGCATGAAGAAATCATTTTTCAAAAAATAAATGGCATTTAATTCAAAAAACATATTTACAGATCAAGTTACATATTAATAAATGAACTCTTCTTTGATATCATTTTAACAACTCTCCCAGCCATTGAACTTGCAAGTCCATGTATAGTTTCTGCCTGTATGTCATTTGAGGACACCAGTATTGCCTCCCAGAACTGCTGTTTTGAGGTATACTGCCGCCCACCCACATAGATCTTCCTTTTAAGGTTGCCCCACATGTTCTCAATAGTGTTGAAGTCAGGGGATGATGGTGGTCACATCATGATTGTTTTTCCCTTTAAGCCAATAGTAACCAAGGAGTCAATTGTGTCTGTTGCAGCATGGAATGATGCATTGTCTTACATGAAAATAATTTTATTCCTGAAGGCACAGTTCTTCTTTTTATAACGTAGCAGGAAATGGTCAGTTAGGAACTCCACATATTTCGCAGAGGCCATTTTGACACCATCCAGGACAAGGGCCTGCCATCTCACTTATCAATACTCCCACCCAAAACATCAGTCTGCCACCTCATTGCTGATGTCACAGTCTTGTTACAAAAGGGTGACCATTCATCAGCTATCCAGAACTCATCCAGAACCATCATCTGGACCGTTCAATAAAGCATAGCATTCATCAGTGAATAAAACTGTTTGAAAATTGGTCTTCATGTTCAGTATTTCTGAGCCCAATGCAAACATTTCTCTTTATGAGCATTGGTTTGGGGTGACCAAAATCGAGAGGTTCTTGGGATTCCAGATGCACCAGCAGCTTTATATACCGGTTTGCTACTCATCAGTGGCTTTTTAATAGCTCCTCTTTTAAGACTATTTACAGTCATATGAAAAAGTATGGGAACCCCTCTTAATTCTTTGGATTTTTGTTTATCATTGGCTGAGCTTTCAAAGTAGCAACTTCCTTTTAATATATGACATGCTTTATGGAAACAGTAGTATTTCAGCAGTGACATTAAGTTTATTGGATTAACAGAAAATATGCAATATGCATCATAACAAAATTAGGTGCATAAATTTGGGCACCCCAACAGAGATATTACATCAATACTTAGTTGAGCCTCCTTTTGCAAATATAACAGCCTCTAGATGCCTCCTATAGCCTTTGATGAGTGTCTGGATTCTGGATGAAGGTTTTTTAACCATTCTTCCATACAAAATCTCTCCAGTTCAGTTAAATTTGATGGTTGCCGAGCATGGACAGCCTGCTTCAAATCATCCCATACAATTTTAATGATATTCAAGTCAGAGGACTGTGATGGCCATTCCAGAACATTGTACTTCTCGCTCTGCATGAATGCCTTTGTAGATTTCGAGCTGTGTTTTGGGTCATTGTCTTGTTGGATTACCCAACCCCTGTGTAACTTCAACTTTGTGACTGATGCTTGAAAGTTATCCTGAAGAATTTGTTGATATTGGGTTGAATTCATCTGACCATCAACTTTAACAAGGGCCCCAATCCCTGAACTAGCCACACAGCCACACAGCATGATGGAACCTCCATCAAATTTGACAGTGGGTAGCAGGTGTTTTTCTTGGAATGCGGTGTTCTTCTTCCGCCATACAAAGCGCCTTTTGTTATGACCAAATAACTACATTTTTGTCTCATCAGTCCAAAGCACTTTGTTCCAAAATGAGTCTGGCTTGTCTAAATGAGCATTTGCATACAGCAAGTGACTCTGTAGCATGAGTGCAAAAAGGGCTTCTTTCTATCTGCATACAACAAGCGATCTCTGTTTGTGGTGTGAGTGCAGAAAGGGCTTCTTTCTCATCACCCTGCCATACAGATGTTCTTTGTGCAAATTGCTCTGAATTGTAGAACGATGTACAGATACACCATCTGCAGCAAGATGTTCTTGCAGGTCTTTGGAGGTGATCTGTGGGTTGTCTGTAACCATTCTCACAATCCTGCGCATATGCCGCTCCTGTATTTTTCTTGGCCTGCCAGACCTGCTGGGTTTAACAGCAACTGTTCCTGTGGCCTTCCATTTCCTGATTACATTCCTTACAGTTGAAACTGACAGTTTAAACTTCTGAGATAGCTTTTTGTAGCCTTCTCCTAAACCATGATACTGAACAATCTTTGTTTTCAGATCTTTTGAGAGTTGCTTTGAGGATCCCATGCTGTCACTCTTCAGAGGAGAGTCAAAGGGAAGCACAACTTGCGATTGACCACCTTAAATACCTTTTCTCATGATTGGACACACCTGTCTATGAAGTTCAAGGCTTATCGAGCTAATCCAACCAGTTTGGTGTTGCAAGTAATCAGTATTGAGCCAGTTACATGCATTCAAATCAGCAAAATTACAAGGGGACCCAAACTTTTGCACATTTGATTTAATTTCATACAACTAAATACTGCTTGTTTCCTTAAGAGGCATTATCTCTCTGGAAATGTGTTCTTTTCAATTGCGGCGTTTTAATTAACCTGAATTTAAATAATAAAAAGGTATTATCCCCTCCAGCATGCAATAAGACGGTTAAAAGATTACACGAGAAGTAAAAAGGATAATCTAGCTCTTTACTGACGGGTTCACGTGGTATTACAGACGGGAAGCCTATGACAGACTCTTTTCAAGCATGTGGGTGTCTTAAACCTACACAGTCTGCCATCTTTTGTCGCCACGCTGAAAGGATTTTCACCGGACAGAAGATATAATCTTCTGCCCGGCCTCGGACGGAAGACATACTCTTCCGCCCGGCAGCTTCAAAGTGTTGGCCATAGGTCCATCCTTATATTCTGGTTGCTCCATGTGCAGGCTCTTGGCTCCGGATCCAAACAAGGACAGGAAAGGACTCAAACCCCACCTTCAAAAATACAGGAATAGCACAATGCCTACATTCAGTTCTCATTCTCCCAACAAGAAAAGTGTGCTGACAGAGGACAGAAATATACTAGTCTGTCTTTAGGCTCTCTAGTCCTGTGCTTGGCTAGGCAATTCTAAATGAAGATGCGGTGCCCCTGTGTACCATACTTGGTCGGCCTCTATGAATGAGTCCATAACAGTGGGCACAGAGAACAGTGACATTAAACTTTGGGCACAGAGAACAGTGAAATTAAACTTAAATAACAAAACATATTATAACACTGCTTCACTAAAAATCTTTGTTCGGAAAGCACCCCAGTACTCAGATGTTTCTAGGAAATGAAAAACATACCACTGTTATCTTTTTTGTTGAAAGTAGAGTAAATTATTGTGCAGGCTAAGAGGGGTTCCCAAACTTTTTCATATGACTGTATTTACCTATCTGACAGAAACTTTCCTTAATAAGC
Source organism: Erpetoichthys calabaricus (assembly GCF_900747795.2). Classification (NCBI taxonomy): domain Eukaryota; kingdom Metazoa; phylum Chordata; class Cladistia; order Polypteriformes; family Polypteridae; genus Erpetoichthys; species Erpetoichthys calabaricus. Next base: position 253,300,282 of record NC_041396.2, on the reverse strand, counting down.
TTATATCTGACAGAATTCATCTGCACTGTGAATCACACACCAATGTTTTCATAGTTCGATTATCTCTCTTCAGATTTTACAAAATATCAATTGTTTTCAGGCCTTTTGCAAGACATTGTCTACTTCACAATTTTCATCTTCAGAAAGCTTGCTTGCTTGCTCATGCTATTGCATGAGAACTGTGACTTGCTTAACAATGTGGAACAACCTACTTAAGTAGGTGTTCCTTTAATTGAGATCACGTGGAAAACTGATTAACAAATCTGTCTGAGATTGAGCCCACTTATCTAAAATGACAGGAGATACAAAACAAGCAAGAACTTTTTTTGAAAAACTAAATCTCAAATGTTTATTTAACTGAAATCCTACTGATATGTCACTTGCATAATAATTTGGAACACAGTGTAGATGCTGGATAATGTGTGTTATCATCTTTTATAATGGCGCTACAATGATGTCACAGGTCTTCAGTACCACATGACTAGCAAGAGGATGAATTTCTATAAATGACATGGAGTCCATGCAAACCAACAAGCAAAATAGCAGGATCCATATGAAAAAACAGAAAATGGTCCTGTAACAACATCACCATCACCAGGCCGGCGGTGTGGCCTAGTGGTTAAGACTTTGGGCCTCAAGCCTTGAGGTTGTGGGTTCTGTGGATGCTGTGTGACCATGAGCAAGTGACATCACCTGCCTGTGCCCCAACTGCAAAAACAAAAGAAAAGGAATACAGCCAATTGAATATCAAATATTGTAATTCTAGTTGGATAAAGATTTCAGTCCAATAAGTTAATAATAATTATCAAACACTGAAAAAATACTATTGATTTTGTATAAAAAAAACTAAAAAAGAAATAAAAAATAATCTTAGCAGAGTGTGACTTTGAGTTATGCAAAGAACTTTCAGTGTACATTTAAGCTTATTGCCAAGATCAGAATGCAGTTTATTATCTCTGAATAGAATATTTACTTTGTCATTGTTATAATTTGACAATAAAAGAGCAAACTGAGATTAAAAAATGTGAGCAAAAGAAGAAACGTCAAAAAAAAAAACTAGTCAAAAGATCATTACAGAGAACATGTCTTATTTTTCATTAAAATCAATGTGCAAACCAACACATAAAAGTCAGAGCCAATAAAAGGTCCCTAACACTAATAAAGAACACAGCAATGAACATACAGATGATTTCTTTCTTTTTGTATCTTTTATTTAATTTATTATAAGCAAGTAACATTCTGTATAATTAAGTCAAACTAAAAACTAAATTCAATTCAACCCCCACCCATGAGAAGGAGAGGAAGGCCAACAGCCAGAGCAAAACTTTTTAAGAGTAGTAAAGAGAGAAAGAATTCTTTCTCCCCAATATGAATGGTTATTCTAAAATGTTATTGATTAGGTCCTGCCAGGTTATATAAAAGTTTTGTACAGATCCTCTAAGTGAGAATTTCCAATTTTTTCCAATTTCAGATAGTATTTAACATCAGTTACCCACTGTCTTAATGGAGGTGGGTTAGGATTCTTCCAGTTGAACAAGATAAGTCTACAGCTGTTAGTGGATTAGGAGGTATTGTGACACCAAGGTTGTTTGATAGGCATTTAAAAATTTTCATCCAGAATGATGTTAATTTGGTGCATGCCCAAAACATGTGGCCTAGTGAGGCTGGAGCTCAATTGCAACGTTTGTAGGTTGGATGTTGCTCTGGAAACATTTTGGACAAATTTTAATGAGATAGATGTGCTCGATAAATAATTTTAAGTTGAATACCTGAATGCTTTGAGCATATGGATCTAGTGTGAATTCTGTACATGGGTGCCTTCCACTCCTTTTCTGAAATCTTGAGTAAGAGATGTTTTTCCCAATGTACTCTGGGATCTTTAAAAGGAAGAGACTTTAAAATGGTTTTATATATTAGAGAAATGTTGTCTGAGTCTTCAGAACTGATCAGTATCACTTCTGGAATAGAAATAGGTAGGAGGTGAAGAAACTTGTGCTGATTTGGTTTAGCAAAGTTTCTAATTTAGAGATAGTGGAAAAATTGTATTGATAGGAAACTAAATTTGGAGTGTAATTGTTCATAGGATGCAAAGACATTAATTATATACAATTCTCTAAATGATTTAATCCTGTAAGCTTTCCAAACATTAAAAACTGTGTAAGTTCGAGAAGGTGGATAAAGGTGGTTATCATGTAGAAGGGCCACAGATAAAATATTCTCTCACTTAAAGTGCTTCCTACATTGGTTCCATATTCTGAGTGAATGAAGGACAATTGGGTTGTTAGTATATTGGTGATAACTTGTATTTACTGGAGTACAAAGGAAGGAATATAAAGAAGTACTGAAGGATTTAATTTCTATTGCAGACCAAGCTAGTGGGTGTTCATCTAGGTTTTTATCACTTGCATGTTTGCTGCTCCGTAATATAACTGAAAATTAGGTAAAGCCATGCCACTTTCTAATTTAGGGTAAATGTACGGTCACCCTTTGGATGTGTGGATATTTAGAATTCCAAATAAATTAGGTTATGATTGTATCTAATTTCTTAAAAAAATGATTTGTTAATGTATTGTATATGGGGATGTTTTGAAATAGAAACAGAAGCTTAGAGAGGATATTCATCTTGATAGTGTTAATTCTCAGGATTCAGGATGGAGGATAGACCATCTTTGCACGTCTTTTTAAATTCTGTCCATGTAAACAGGACAATTTTGTTGAAAACAGCTTTATACAGCTCGTATTTACTTGTGATGTTTACCCCTAGATATTTAAACTGATCTGCAATGATAAAAGGGAAGGTGCCCAATCTAATGTTGTTTGATAGAGAATTCACTGGAAAAAGCACACTTTTGTTCAAATTAATTTTAAGTCCAGATATCTTTTGAAATTCTGCTAATACAGTGAGGGGCGCAGGCACAGAATTTTGTGGGTCAGATATTTACAATACTATATCATCTGCATATAGTGATATTTTCTGTTCAAGTCCTTCTTTGAAAATTCCCTTTATCTCTGATGCATTTTGAAAGTGAACAGCCAATGGCACAATGGCGACTGCAATAGTGACAAAGGGCATTCTTGTCTAGTACTGCGATCTAGTTTGAAGTAGTCTGAATTAATGTTGTTAATACAAACTGAAGCTTCTGTACTGGTATACAGTAATTTAGTCTATGCACATATGTCCTGGCTGAACCCAAATTTATGCAAAGCGGTGAGTAGGAAAATCCATTCAACCATATCAAATGCTTTTTCTGCATCCAAAGATAATAAGATCTTCAGAGTGTTAGACTTTATGGGTAAATATATTACATAAAAAAGCATAGACAATTGGAAGCCAAATGTCTAATTTTATCTGGTCTTGAGATATTACTGAAGGGAGCACTTTTTCAACTCTTCCAGCTAGGACTTTGGAGAGTATCTTAACTTCATTATTCAGAAGTGAAATTGGTCTTATGATGCACATTGTAATAAGTCCTTATTTTTCTTAGGAAGAATGGTAACTAATGCTTGGCGATAAGTCTGAGGTAGAATTGTATTATCTCTGCTTCTATAAATGTTGCTAGTAAAAGGAGAACTAACTTAATTGAAATTTTTTTATAAAATTCAGCAGGGTAGCCATCAGGACCTTGTGCTTTCCCACTCTAAAGTGCGTTTATAGTATCTAATCATTCTGACAGTGTCACAGGTTTATCCAATTCCTCTGCACTGAGAGTATGTAGTTGTGGTATCCGTAATGTATCAAAAAAATGCATTAGATTGTGTCTTGTAGTCTTTAAACTGAGTAGAAAATAAGCACTTACAGTAATCTCTAAATGTGTGCATTATACTGTATTTTTATGGCCAATGATTCTATCTTCATCAGTCATTACTGATATTGCATTGTGGACTTCCTACTTGTGGATATGTTGAGCTAAAATCACATTAGCGTTTTCTCCATGTTCATAATAATGATGTTGTGATTTAATAATGCTGCAGTGGGCTGGCGCCTTGCCCGGGGTTTGTTTCCTGCCTTGTGCCCTGTGATGGCTGGGATTGGCTCCAATAGACCCCCGTGACCCTGTAATTGGGATATTATGGGTTGGATAATGGATGGATGGATTTAATAATGAGTTGTTCTGTTTCTTTTGTTGTCAAAAGGTTGTGTTCTAAATGCAAAGCCTGTCTTTTCTTAAAAGTGCCTCATTTGAAGACTTGATCTATTCTGGTAATTTCATTAATTAACTCTAAGGTCTTCTTGGTTCTCGATTTATTTTTGTGGGAGCGATTTGAGATAATCTACCCTCTTAAAAATGCCTTCAGATTATCCCAGAGCATTCCTGTAGTGACTTTTGAGGGTGTATTTGTCTCTAAAAAATCTATTTGCTTGGATATAAATCTATTCAGTTCTCGTCAGCTAATGACAGGGGGTTAAGATGCCAGCTGAGAGATGAGTATGTGGGCAGAGTGATGTGAGCTCCATGATCAGAGGGGCATGGTCAGAGATAACAATAGCATTGTATTTGTAAGATTTGATCATGGGCAAGAAATTGTTATCTATAAAGAAGAGATTTCTTTAAGGTATCTACAAACTCAGATAAGAACAGGTTGTCACCAGCACCTTTTAAATCTTTGCATCCATGATGTTAGGCGCTGTGACCACCAAAGCCACCCTGCAAACCAGGGATTGATAAAATGGAGATGTACATGAAATTAAGATGCTGTTAAAAAGATGCAAAAAATTCAAAATTATTTGAAAGCGACATTTTAGAAAATAATGTCAGAAGAGAAGTCTGTGAATTAAGACCTAATGGTTTCATATGCAGATCATCAAAAGAGGCTAAATTTAAGTAAAAAAAATAAGTACAGAATACCAGACATAACAGTTATGTGTATCAAAAATCATACAGAACAAAGAAAATTCAGTCTAGGATGCAATAACATAAATGTAATTTACAGATCTTGTGTTGCCGATCTATGTTAAATTCTGCTGTTGAACAACCTAATTACTAAAGGTGTAATGTTGTATTTTTATTATGCTTTGTTTTATCCCATCACTTCACACACTGCTAAAGCATACAGTCATTTCCAGTAGGGATGCTCAGCAAGATCACTAGATATTTGGTAGCACTTGGTAAGGACTGGATCTGTTGTTTAATCAACATTTATTCAATCCCAAGCATTGTGTTGGCTGTCTGGATCATATGTTACATTTTTTATTTTATCTTGACTATTTGTGTTTTCCAAACCTGCAGATCAGACCAAAGGACAGACCACTCTGCAAGAGAGATACCTACTGCAGAACAATAGAATTTCAGAGAACAACTGGTGAGCAAGAGAGCATTAGGGTGCTGTGATAAACAGCAATGTTGTGTTCCAGGGAGTTCCTCTAGACAAAATCCCAAAATGAGGCCTCCTAAGTAGCTGTGGAACAGGCCATTGGGCAACTGCACAATATACTTTAAAATCCCAAAAGCTGTTGCAAAAAGGCCCACAAAATGAAGGGTCACTTTTAACCTTTCACTTATATAAAAGAAAGGGAAAATGAAGAATCTTTGGTAAAATAAAGATTTATTTAAAAACACAAATCTCTGTACCACAAGGAGCTCTGAGGTGCACAAAAGGCACAGAAGGAGATGCCTTCACAAAATAGGCAATCCAATGGCAAACAATTACAAAGAGATGGCAAAAGAAAGAGATGCAAAATCTGGGAATACAACAAAAGCACAGCAATAATTGAATTAAACTCGCCAACACCCAGTGCTTACGATATAACAGAAGATACTCTGTCTTTTCGAGTTGTTTTAGGGCCGAGGACAGTCCCTCAACAGTAATGAACAAGTTACATTCAGTAAAAAGTACAAACAACCAGTATGTACAAAGAAAAAAACATTTTTTCTATACGTATATGTACTGTTTATCTCTACAGGCCTGGCACAGAGGTTGGTATGTGTGTTTCTCAGATTCAGTGTCCTGTGTTCAAATCCTGAGCCCACTCGCTGGCTGTGTTTGCTTATTCTCCCATGTCTGGGTGGGTCTGGGTTTTTTCAGTCTACATCCTAAAGATAATACATACTAAGTTAATCTTGTCTGCTCTTAGAAGGTGTGTGAGTGAGCCCTGAGATAAGCTGGGAGCCTATTTAGACATTTAAGAATTGTGTTTATTGTGTTGTACTTCTATCTTTAGTTGAGATCTTCTAGATTGAGAAAAGAAAAATAACGAAATAAGCACCCTGATAGTGTTGGGATTCTGCTGGGGCTTCACCTGGGCCTTTGTTTTTTGCCATTATTATAATCTTTATCTTGTTTTATGTTTATGTATTTAACTTTTCATTAAATCAGATTCTTTGTTTGTAATGTTTGCTAATGGTCTATTAATTAGTTTTCATTATTGTTTAATTACAGCTTCAGTTTTACTAAAGTTGAGCCAAAGTGGTTAGGTTCCTTCTAATCATACAGTTGTACTGTACATCCTTTTTGTGGTTCATGTTCTTTTTGACAGATTTGCGCTGAATTTTGTAATTCTAATAAATTAAATTGAATTAATAGATTAACTAGTTTTGAAGAGTTTAATATTTTTTCCATATTGTCATGCCCTATTATAAGAGGTGTAGCTACAAGACAGACAAGACATTCATTTTTAAGTACAGTTAAATGTAATCAGTGCTGTTTTCATAAATAATAAAGAGCATTTACTTATAAGGTGGAATTAATAAAAACAAGAACAGGAGGAAAAGAAGAAGCAGACCGGTGGTAAGTAGGAAGGAGTCTATAATGTTGATTCAGATAAGTAAGCCAATTCAGGAGTATTTAACATATTCTGGTTCTTCTTTCGGCCACTCCCATTAGGGGTTGCCACAGCAGATAATCTTCTTCCATATCTTTCTGTCCTCTGCATCTTGTTCTGTTACACCCATCACCTGCACGTCCTCTCTCACCACATCCATAAACCTTCTCTTAGGCCTTCCTCTTTTCCTTTTTTCTGGCAGCTCTATCCTTAGCATCCTTCTCCCAATATACCCAGCATCTCTCCTCTGCACATGTCCAAACCAACGCAATCTCGCCTCTCTGACTTTGTCTCCCAACCATCCTAATTGAGCTGACCCACTAATGTACTCATTTCTAATCCTATCCATCCTCGTCACGCCCAGTGCAAATCTTAACATCTTTAACTCTGCTACCTCCAGTTCTGTCTTCTGCTTCCTGGTCAGTGCCAACCCATATAACATAGGCTGGTCTCACTACCTTCCTGTAGACCTTCTCTTTCACTCCTGCTAGTTTGTCACAAATCACTCCTGACACTCTTCTCCACCCATTCCACCCTGCCTGCACTCTCTTTTTCACCTCTCTTCCACAATCCCAATTACTCTGTACTATTGATCCCAAGTCTTTGCCAACTCTCATCCTTGCATCCTCACCATTCCACTGACCTCCCTCTCATTTACACACATGGCAGGAGTATTTTACAAATTCTGAACAAATGGACGGAGTGTTTTGCAACAGCAGAGGAGAGAATAGGTGATAATTTATTTAGAGCAAAAAGTAATCAGTAAAACAAAAATTACAGTTGGAATGAAAGGTGACATATGACTAGCAGAACAAACCAATGGACTAAAGCCACTTGTCCAGCAAGTTTAACGAAACAATGAAATGCACAGAAGTAACTGAAAACACCTCGACAACGATTACCTCATCGGCAAACATAAATTCAGTTTATATTTTGTGTAATCTACAACATGTACTGTATAGCTTAGGCTTTCCGTCCATCAGTACAGGCACTTTCACCTGCCAAACATATGTAGTGAATGTAGAGATGGTGGGTAAAATATGTGCTTAGGAGGACTGCGTTAGAAACTTTAGGGGCCCCTTAAGTGACACTGGTGTAGAATAATAGATAGGAGAAAAAATTGCTGGTGATTTTTTTTTGATGGGAGGAGAGAATAAAACAAAGCTGTATGAGAGGTAAAGCTGGATGATTGAAGTGGAGCTGGAGGTTGGTAACTCACAATCACAGCCTCAGTCTTACTCCCCAGATGCTTGACGCTGTGTTTACATGCCATGTCTTGGTCTACTGTTAGTATTGCACTGCGTCTCCTCCTGATTTGTCCTATCATTGTGGCCTCTGGTGAGAGAAGTCCTTCATCTTTAATGCTGATTAAATCTTATACTTGAGATCTATCATGTGCCAGAGAGGCTTTCAGTATTGGCTCTAACTTAAATAGAACACAGTTTTCGGGGTCTGTGGACCTGAAGTCATAGCGGTTGCCTTTGTTGTAACCAAAAACTGCAAACAGCGATTTTGAAAGTTACAGTAACCCTAAAGTCATTACGAGCATTATTTGTTATATATTTTTTCTATTATGTGCCCTTATTTATTTATTTTTAAAATATTATGATGTGCAATTTGCATTTTCTTTGATATCATGCACACCTTACATGTATTTTTCATTTCATGTACTACTTATTTAGATTTTTATGTACTTAAATCTATTTTTATAGTTTTTCTATTTTCTCTATAAATGTGTATTTATTGTGTTGTTTTATTTATATAATTTTTTTTTTATTTTTTTATGATCAAATTTTTATTGATAAAATGAAAAAGGAATAGATTACAAGAAAACCAATAATAACTGATTAAAATTTTCCTGATGATCTTATTAATTTAGATATTGTGTTAAAATAATGATAATTAATTTTACCATGTCAGGAAATGGGAGACTGTGAATTGGAGGGTCCCATGGAGGTTTTAGCCTAAGGCCCCCAGAAACGCTAGAATCGCCTCTGCACACATACTGACATAATACAGTAGCTTCTGCATATTAAGAAAGTGCCTTAATTTTTCAATATCACTAAACCAAGAAAATCCGTTCTTTAATAGTGTGATGACAAAAGGGTAAAGTGATTTCCAGATTATGCTTAATTTTATATGGATTGAGACAGATTTTAAGTTTAAGCAGGACAAGTTCTTGCGCCCAACAAATTTAAAGACAAATAGTTTTCATTTATTCACTGTTTTGTTTAACTTAAGCTGTTATCTTATAATATAAAAGTATAAATTGGCTACCTTGATAAATGCAACTGGAGTTACCAACTTGTAAAATAAAGCTAATACTTTTATAAATTACTCCTTCTCAAAATAGCATTTCTAGGGTAAAAAGAAAAAACTTTTTCGCCACTGAACTCTGAGGGTCATCACATTAGAGTGTCCACAGGAATATTGGGCTTCAATCATACTAAAGCTCAATTCCATTTTTTTCACTTATATGTCACACAGATCAGTCTTTTTAGAGTAGCTGAACAGTAAAAAAAAACTGCAAAGAATTAGAACTATTCAGACCACTTTTACATATAGTACTAAATCTGATACTGACCTGAGCAATTTCAATGTGAGCGTGTTTTGAAACACTTAAATTAATATTTTCTCAATATTTACATGCCCCAACTCATTTTAAATCAGTGCTTATAGGACATTCACTACATCTTTGCATTGAAAAGATGGATAAAAGTACCAACTCAGCATGGCTTGGAAACAAAGCAAGGTTGAAATCTTACTGATGGTCTCACTGTTACTACTCTACACTCCTCCTCTTCTTTGCTTCCACCTCCTGTCATCACTGCAAAAGTCATCTACAGCTTTTTCAAAAAGCAAAATATTAGAAAAGCTGCAGGCCCAGATCTTTTTTCTCCTTCAACACTTAGGCATGGTGCAGACCAGTTATCTCAAGTATTTACAGGCATTTTCAACCAATTTCTGGATCTCTGCACTGTTCCTGCCTGCTTCAAGACCTCTACCATCATTCCAGTGGAAACAAAATCAAAGGTCATGGGTCTAAATGACTACAGACCAGTAACTTTACCCTCTGTGATAATGAACACCTTTGAATGCCTTATTTTGAATTACTTCAAGAATGCTGCAAGAGACTTCCTGGACCCGTTTTAGAGCCAACTGGTCTGCAGTGAATTTAGGTCTGAGTTTTATTTACCAAGACCCTGAAAAGCCAGGAGCATATGTGAAGATCTTGTTTGTGGACTTTAGGTCTGTTTTCAATACAATCATCCCAGCAGAAACAGATAAGAAAATTAGTACTGGTGTGCCACAAGGATCTGCCCTTACCCCACTATTCCTCTCACTTTATACAAATGACTGTACCTCTGACATTTGGTCTGTCAAACATCTTAAACTTGCAGATGACATAACACTAATACTCCTCATTTCAAACAATGATGAGTTCATATACAGAAAAGAGGTGGAAAATCTGACATTGTGGAGCAGCCATCATAATTTGGTTGCTCACCTACCACTTGCTATAAATGGCTCAGCCATTGGGATGACAGAACCATTTAAATTTCTGCACACTTTGCTGTCACAAAAAAAACTTAAGTGCAACAATAACATAACATGAATTATTAAGAAAGCCCATCAGAGAATGTTCTTTTTGCATCAGTTAAGGAAAGTCAATCTCCACAGATCTACACAGCCACAACTGTGCTCATTCTGACCCAGTGGCGTAGCATAGTGGGGGTGGCAGGGGCGGCCCGCTCCGGGCGGCACTTTTTGGGGGGCGGCAAAATTTCACAATAAATAATAATAATATCTTGTAAAAATTTGAACCATACCTAAATAAGGGGGCAGCGGAATTTTCGCTCTGCCCCAGGCGGCTGACACCCACGCTATGCTACTGTTCTGACCTAATCTATAGCTGTCTGGTTTGGTGCAGAGCATCATCAGAGCCCATGAAAGGATCATAGGCTGCAACTTACCTCACATTCAAGTCCTGTGTGATTCCAGCATAAGGAAGAGGGCCACAAAGATCATTGCTGATCCAATTCACTCAGGGCATCACCTGTTCCAAAGACATCCCCCCATCAAACATCTTTGTGCAGTGAAAGCTAAAATAACATGTCACCTAAACAGTGTTTTCCTCATGCAGTTATTCTGACTAATCAAGGCTGAGCTTCTACCCAGTATCTACAGTATGTATACCTGCCGAACAGACTGCTTGGACAATTACTGTAAATCCTGTGTGAAAGCCAGCCCCACCACAGACAGACAGACACCGTCTTAAATCCACCACACGTTTATTTACAGTATCTACAAGTAAAGTCCCGCACAGCACACAGTGCCTCCCGCACCAAACACCTCTCTTTCTGGCTCTGTCAATGGTCCTTTTCGGGCCGCCTTCTCCCACTCTCCGAAGCCTTGCCTTCTGCCACCCGACACCAGCTTCCCGACTGTTGGAAGGCGGCCCCTTATATGTTGTCCCAGATATGCTCCAGGTGCTCCTTGATGAACTTCCTGATGTGGCGAAAGTGCTGGCTGAGCAACCGGAAGCACTCCGTGTGACCTTGGACTACCTTCCGCCAGCACTTCCTGGTGTGGTGGAAGTGCTGGTTTCCAGGGCTTCAGGAACCAGAACCTGCCCCCTGGCGGTGGCCACAGGCCCCTATAGGGTTGAGCTTCCCAGCTCAGTTCCTGTGACCCTCATAGCAACCAGGGCAGCTGTCCTTTCCTAGCAGAGGTGCTATATAGGCATCCTGGCTGGGTATGGTACCCAGCCGCCAGTGACACCTGCTATAAGTATCTGTTAATTTTTTGTATTGCCCTTGAATGTTGCATCATACTTTATCATGTTATATTTTATCTTCTTAAGTTTATTTTTTGTATTCTGTGTTGTCCTTGTATGTTGCAGCAATACTATCAAGACAAATTCCTAGTACATATTAGTATACCTGGCCAATATAGTGAATCCTGATTCTGATTATTAAGCACCAGTTAATACAGCCCAATTGCTACATGTTTGGTCTTGTGGAAAGACATTGATATAAGTAATCAAACACCCCTCTCAGCATTCTCAAAATGTCATGCTGTTTTGTATTATACCCTCATCAGCCCTGGTGCCTTTCATATGCCCATATTTTTCTATATACAATTTCAATTCCTTGCCATCATAAGCTGACAAATACACAGACACCTTGCATTAAGCAGTGTAGCAGTCAGCATGCTGTTGATGCTCATAGTGGTTGCATCTGTCTTGCAGGACATGCAGGGCATATTCAGGAAAGATATTTGTCCACACTCATATCAGATGTAGACTGTTTTTAAAATTGATTTAACAGTCAAACAAATAAATTAGATATGAGCCAAAAAATCTGAACTGAGTCACTTTAAGCTTCAGTGTGAATGTAGTCTTGGTGTACCAACATCAAATTCCTTTTATGAGACACAATCTAATAAGTAGGCCGTAAACTACTTAAAGGCGTACATCACACAAAAATGATATTTTTTTAATGTGTTAGTTACCCCCATGTACTTTGTAGGGGTGACCAAGGCAATCACTTGTTTAGTTTCACGTTTTCATTTAGAATGGAGAGAAAATGAAAGAACAAAAACAGTGACTAGTACTGTACAACAGCAAATAACGTGAAAAATGCCCATGGAAAAATGAAACAAAAGTTGGTGAGATGAAAGGGCATATTTAAGACAAGAAACACAACGATTGTTGTATTTCTTTTAAAGAATGATATTAAACTATATTAACAATGTAGCAATTCTCTTTACTGAGCTGTAACTAGTGGTAAAGATGAATTAAAGATGATGTTTTCATTACTTTACAAACAAATAGTAAACTTAAAATTCAAACTATTATTAACATTATTTTTTTAATAACAGATTGGATACTTTAAACAAATTAGGTATTGGTTTCATTCTGGAATTTTCATCATATTTGTTCTCTGGTGAATTTAAATTTACAACCTTGATTTGAGATAACATGCTATGTGATTCAGTAGTAAACTGACTGCCCAGTCTGCCTTTCTAAGATCACCCTCTGACATTAGTCAAGGCAGTCCTGAATTCCAGGTATGCCCATTTTCTTATTTCTATGTTCTAAATGAACTTTGAAATTGGGAACAATAATTTAAAGTAGTAATTAGAATGTACTTTTTGAGAGCCTTCTTACGCTGTTTAATATTTTCACTCTGAGCAGAAGTTAATTTGTAGGTTGTTTTACCCCTTATTAGTTTTTTTACCTTTCTTTTTAGGAAGTCAGCTTCACATATGAGTTAAATATTTTTCATCAGTTGATCTACATTGATTTTAAATGTTATGTGTGAAGTTATCAAACTATCAATAAATTTTGAAGTGCTGTCTGAATTAAGTGCCCCTAGCCTTTAGTTTATGACTGTGCACATTTTGGTAAAAGCAGAAGTAAATGCTGAAATAAAACAGTTTTATTGATAGAAAAGAAAATTGGCTTTTCAGGATTAATACAGTGTGTTAATACTATGAAAAATAATTTGTGGCTGTGATTGCTGGGCTCATGAAACTCAAAAGAGACTTTGCAGTTAAGACTAGATTACAATCTTCAAGGAGTACTAGACACAAAATCAGCCTCTTCCCAAAACTGAGAAGCACACAAGATAAGTTTAAATTTGATACAACAAAAAGCAAGGAAATTATTTAAATATCTGGCTCCAGTGACAAAAACAGCACTTCTTATTCATTTTACATGATTTATTTAAAAAAATATTCACAAAAATTAAGAAATAAAAAAATACTTGCCAAGGGGGCAAGCCAAAAAGAAAAACACAAGAACATCGGCATTAACCCACATTTCAGAGTAAAAATCAAATGACATTCTAAAAATCCAAAACCCAGAGAATAACAAAAAAATTCAAAGACCAAAGCTAAACAAACATTACTGTACACCAGTGGCTCAGTGAAGGACTGAACCACCCACCCCTGTATAAAGGCAGAGAACAGTCCCTCAACTGCATCATTAGGTGGCCCTATCCCGTAAGGTTCCACATATAGAAGACATGGAAAATAACTTATAGAATAAACTAACTTGAAATACTTAATCAACCTATAAAAATCAATATACAAGAGTCATTAAAGAATAATAAAATACAAAAACATCTAGGACCTCAAAGGATGTAAGATCAAACTGTTGTTAAAGATTATCATTGAAGTCACTGTACATTAGCCAATTGTTATCGGTATAAGCAGGAATTTACAAAGATAATAATAATAAAGTAATACATTGAAGCAGATGGAAAAGTTATAACTCGAGAACAATATACAGTAATCCCTCGCTATATCGCGCTTCGCCTTTCGCGGCTTCACTCCATCGCGGATTTTATATGTAAGCATATTTAAATATATATCGCAGATTTTTTGCTGGTTCGTGGATTTCTGCGGACAATGGGTCTTTTAATTTCTGGTACATGCTTCCTCAGTTGGTTTGCCCAGTTGATTTCATACAAGGGACGCTATTGGCAGATGGCTGAGAAGCTACCCAACTTACTTTTCTGTCTCTCTTGCACTGACTTTCTCTGATCCTGACGTAAGGGGACTGAGCAGGGGGGCTGTTCGCACACCTAGATGATAAGGACGCTCGTCTAAAAATGCTGAAAGATTATCTTCACGTTGCTATCTTTTGTGCAGCTGCTTCCTGAAACGACATGCTGCACAGTGCTTCGCATACTTAAAAGCTCAAAGGGCACATATTGATTTTTGATTGAAAAACAAACTCTGTCTCTCTCTCTCTCTCTCTCTCTCCCTGCTCCTGACGGAGGGGGTGTGAGCTGCCGCCTTCAACAGCTTTGTTACTTAAAAGCAAACAGCCCTATTGATTTGTTTGCTTTCCTCTGTCTTTCTGACAGACTCTGCTCCTGACACGCACTCCTTTGAAGAGGAGGATATGTTTGCATTCTTTTAATTGTGAGACAGAACTGTCATCTCTGTCTTGTCATGGAGCACAGTTTAAACTTTTGAAAAAGAGACAAATGTTTGTTTGCAGTGTTTGAATAACGTTCCTGTCTCTCTACAACCTCCTGTGTTTCTGCGCAAATCTGTGACCCAAGCATGACAATATAAAAATAACCATAAAAACATATGGTTTCTACTTCGCGGATTTTCTTATTTCGCGGGTGGCTCTAGAACGCAACCCCCGCGATGGAGGAGGGATTACTGTAGTCAAATAAAGGTGCAAAGATAAAGTACAACAATCAAACTTCCAATGATGTAAACAAATTTAAATAGAAAAAATAGAAAAATAATAAAGAAAAACAAAAATGCAAAAATACAGGAAAACTCAAAAATAATTAATAAAAAAAAGTATACATTCCTATGAAGACAGCAACAAAGAAGTGGTAAAGTATAGGATATAATAATTGAATGAATCAATGAGTTAATACAAAAGTAATAAAAAAAAAATAAAAGAAGAAAAAAGTCTTGAATCATAAACCTGACAAAGTGACAAAAATTAATGAAGAAAAAATGTAATTAAGCTTCCCGGATTGAAAACGTGTCTCATGAAACAGGACTGTCCCTTGTGCCCATAATAAAACTTGACATTCACTTTTCATTCATTGGTGATTTCAGTGGAAGGGGGAGGGGCCAAAAGCTGTCATCTTCATCGCCACATAAACCAGTTTGCTGCTGTACAAGGGCAAACTATCAAAAACACAGGATGTAATCACCACTATTGAGTAGAAAGAAATATCAATATTGTCAAAAGTGAATAAGGCTTTATCAAAAACAATGGTTTAAATAGTGAAACTACAGAGCAAGGTAGGTTACTGTAGGAAAGCTCTCATACACAGATTACATTAGCAAAAGTGCTACTGTACATTTGCCACCATGGAATGAACTGTT
The DNA here is from genome assembly GCF_900747795.2 of Erpetoichthys calabaricus. Taxonomy (NCBI): domain Eukaryota; kingdom Metazoa; phylum Chordata; class Cladistia; order Polypteriformes; family Polypteridae; genus Erpetoichthys; species Erpetoichthys calabaricus. Next base: position 253,284,651 of record NC_041396.2, on the reverse strand, counting down.
TGATTTATAGATGATAAAAAGTATCAGGAGAGGACTTAACTAATAGTTTTGAGAAGTAAACAGATGATTTTGTGTGTAAAATGAATTTTAATGACAACAAATTTATTTTCTAATACAGTAATTAAAAGTATAATTAAAAGCATTTTGATTTTAAGAAGTCAGCTTTACATTTAAAACATTAAACATTATTAATATACAATGGTGACACATTTTACACACAATCCTCAAAATACTAATGTTTTCCTCAAGTCAGGCTCTGTGCATAAGCTGTGTGAAATAGTAGTTTGTTATTTGTGAGTTCTGGTCTGCATCCTGAATGTACTTGCTGTTAATTTCCACAGGTACCCACAAGTATGTGATTCAGTGTTTTGCTTGTAGTGGAAGATTTTATTGAAGCTTTTGCAAATTAAGAAAATTTGGAGTAAGTTCTTATTCAACCTCTCCGGTTAAGGAGCTTAAATTCTATGTATCTGAAAGAGAAGAGTATGCTTTTAATTCCAGAGATGGCAGTACAAGTTCCCTAGCTGAAGATCTGACTGAAATCCATTGTCTAATTATTGCCTTCATATAGTGAATACTGTATGCAGCACTTTGTATTTGTACAGTAATCTGAGTCAACAGTAAAATAAAAGTTTATTTGCCAAGCTGTATTTCATGTAGCACATGTTACTTTCCGTTGAAATGTCTCCATTAAAGTTTTTATGAACATAACACATTTTCTTAAAATTAGCATTATATTCTGTGCCCCCTCTGTCCCCCCTGGCCATCGGACCTACTCTTACTCTATCTTAATTAATGTTGTCTTATTTTAATTCTTACCTTGTCTTTTATTTTTCTTTTCATCCTCATGTAAAGCACTTTGAGCTACATTATTTGTTTGAAAATGTGCTATATATAATAAATGTTGTTGTTGTTGTTAATTCTGATAAGTTCAACTTATTTTTATATGGTGCATTTCCAGTAATAAGCCCAGGAAACTTGACACATTTTACAAATATAATGAATAAAGCACTAATATACAGAAATTATTTATTTGACTGATTTGTCCAAGGTGATTTACAAGACCAGAATATGTTACAGCTGTTTATAGATATATTTTCCACTTGTTGGACAAACGGCTTATTTGGCTTGGTCAGGGTCTCACAACAAGGCAGAGGCAGGATGTGATCCAGCAGCCTTGTAGTGTACAATCCAAGGTCTTAGCTGCAACACCATACTGATACTGCCAGCATCCATTACCTCAGCGGTTCTCAAACTAATGTTGCCATATGTGGTGTAATTTCGCTATTCGTAGGGAAATTTTAAACTTGTAGTTTAAAAACACAAAGTTACCAAAATTGGACAATGGAAGATTGGAAAATTTGCCTGGTCTGATTGGTCTTGATCTCTGCTGCGACGTTCAGAGGGTAAATTCAGAATTTGGCATCAACAACATGAAAGCATGGATCCACCCTACCTTGTATCAACGATTCAGGCTGGTGGTGGTGGTGTAATGGTGTGAGGGATATTTTCTTGGTACACTTTGGGCCCCTTGGTACCAACTCTGCATCAATTAAATCCCAGAGCCTACCTGAGTATTGTTGCTGACCTTGTCCATCCCTTTAGGACTGCAGTGTACCTATATTGTGATGGCTGTTGTGTGATAGTGGATGCACAACAGAGGGATGTCACCACCCAGTTTACTGGGAAAGTACATGGCCCTGAGAAGCAGCCTTAAGCTGTTCATCTATTATAACAGCCTCCCGAACAGGAAAAATACCATTAACCAACCTGGTTGGGATGCCCATCCACCAACATCCATCCACCTTCTGGCCAGTACTAATGGGACAGGCTCTGGCTCTCTGCAAAAAAATGTAAATTAAAGAAACAAATGATTGAATTTTTACCTTTCAGAAGATCTCTTTTCTAGCTGTTCTTGCTGGAGTAGTTCATTCTTACTGTGATTCAAGCTGTGCATGCTGAGTTCTGAAAGTAAAATCCTCATATTCCTTAGTGTGTAATTAATTGATGGACATTTTATTGATATCCAATGTGGCATTTTTCCACCAAGGCTGTGAAACATTAACATTTAAAATAAGGCTGATGACCTGTTTACAGATGTTTTCCTTTGCAAGCAAGAGCATTAAATATGGCATTACTTGTACATTAATTAAAACAAATATCTGTTGACAGATTATGCGTGTGTACATACCCACTAGTGGTGAGTGAAATAATTACCAGGATATTGAATCTGCAGTGAAACTTAAGGTTTAATGTTTTTTTTTATATTTATATTATATTATTTTCAAATGGTGATTTCACCGTAAGTGAAATTTCCACTACAGGTATTAGGAAATATATTTTCATCTCAACTTTTTTTTCTCCATGCGCAAACATCTGGTAAAATTTACTTTTTGGAAGACTGTGGAAAGTGGGGTACAGTGAGGCAGCACTTAATCCACCAGCACTCTGTAGGCGCTAGAGAAATGTGTCCATCAGAAGTATCCTGGCTTGGGACATCTTTTGGAATTGGGGGAAATGAGTGAAGATGAGCGGTGCAAACTAAACTGGAGCACAGCTTTTTGTTACACTACTTCTATCTCCAGACGTTGGTGAACTGCAGCATCTTTTCTGGAATATTTTCGCATCCCTTTTTTAGCATCCATCCATTATCCAACCCACTATATCCTAACTACAGGGTGAAATTGATGGAAAGTGATATAGAGAAAAAAAAAAGTGATTTACAGAAATTTTCATTGACATTCTGGTATCTGCACTCTTCTTTTGTGAGTGATAGAGTAAGATGTGTGACAGCGAGCTCACACTGCTGATTTTCTCTGCTGTTCCCAGAAGACCCACATGCTAAGAGCTTGTGTGAATAAATGTATTCCTTTTTCACAATCCATGATTAAAAATAAAAGGAAGAAGAGATAAACACAGCAGAGAATGAAACTTCTTCAGTATTTAGGCTGACGGGTCCATCTAGTGGGCACTGTAGTTCACACAAATGCTTCACAGGAAAAACAAACAAGAAGGAAGGCCTCAAACAGTCATCATTATATTATATAAGGTTATAGGTCGTGGGATTCCATGAAGAGATTTCACTTTATGGTGCTTTCTTGTCTTTTTCCACAGTATCTGCTCTTACTGGTCTGTTGGTAGTGCAGCGAGGCGATATCTTCTGACCTGTTTCCTACTTTGAGTTGTTTTACTGTATATATCTAATTGGAGTGTAACTGGGAGTATTATTCTGTTCTGTTACTCAGCAATATGTCATTTTTACTGGTCAGACTAGACTATAACTTGGAGTCTTTCTAGTCCCACTCTTTCTATATTTGTCTTTATACTGGTCTGACAGGTGTACAACTAGGAGGCATTCTTGACTATACAGTACTGTACATGAGAGAATGTCATTAGTCTAGCTATAGTGTAACTGGTAGGCCTTTGCTGTCCCTTTTCATTCTTCTGTATATGTCATTATAATAGTTTTGCAGAAGTGTAACGGAGGCAGTTGATCTACTGATTTCAACAATATGTTACAGAACACCACTGGTCTAACTATAGTGCAGTCAAAATAACAATCACATTTATTTACCAAGGAGTTTTACTCTGTTTTTTTTTTCTTTTTGACTCTCAAAGTATAGTTATATGACAGACAACAATAAGTTATTTCTTGTACAGCCCGAAATCACACAAGGAATGCCTCAATGGGCCCTGTTTCTGTTAGCCCCTATAGCCTTGACTCCCAAAGAGGAAAAGAACACCCTCCCAAAAGAAAAATGACATTGTAGGGAAAAAAACTAAAGAAATCTTGGAAAAGGCAGTTCAGAGAGAGGCTCCCTTCCAAGTAAGTTGGTGTTGGGGGAATGGGGTACATGCAACACACAAAACAGAACACAAGTAATCTTCTTCACAGAGCTAGATAGCCAATCTATCATCAACTCCTCAGAAATACAATAGTACAAACTACAAGGCAAAATGCAAGAAAAGATTATACCATTCACTAAAAACAAACCTGTCACATATGAGGATACAAATTTGTTCAAATACATGAAAAACAAAGTAGAAACTAATTAACACAAATGAAAAACAACAATATCTGTCCATCAGTCAATTGTAGAACCACTGCCCTATTCTAGAAAAGGAGTCAGACAAGGCCAGACGCAGTCAGAATCCTGGAGACCCTCAGCCAACAAGTCGCCTGCGCACTACTGGCCAATCTACAACTGAGTCAGTCAGGGCCACATTAAGACCTTTAGAGGCCCCAAGCACTTAAAAGATTTTGGTGCCCCCATATACTGTACATGAGCTCCACTCACTCTCAGTGGATGACTGAACAGGACAGCCGCAATGACCAAGACAAGAATGATCACGTGAGCCTCGGTGGACCATGTGGCATTTGCCAGAATCTAATTTTGCTATATTCCCAAGATATATCATTAACCTCTATCATTACTATTTTATTATTATTTTCATTATTGTACATATATGTATGTAATTTTTAAATTTAGTGTGGGAGCCCCGTTTTGTGGAATGGAGAGGTGCGAATGGTTTTAAGGTGGGCCAGATCTACGAGTTTTTTTCGTAGACTCTGGTAATTCTAGTGTTAATGGTTAATCCAGCCTTGGAGTCTGTGATTGAAGGGCCAATCTAATGAAAGGGCCCACCTACCAATCTTTCTAGCGCTTCTTTACCCGAGATGACTTTTCCAATTGTTAAGTATACACTTGAGATAAATATAAAGACAAAAGTGTGAATATATGCATGAAAAGTGCAAGGGAGTGCAAGTATTACTAAAATAATTACTGAATTACACATTAGCCATATGTAAGAATATTGCAAGTTATTTTGTGCCCAAACCAAGGAAGGGAAAATTTAACAATTTTGTCAATTTGATTAATTGTGGAAAAAAAACTGTTCTTGTATCTGCTTGTTATACAGTAGTTTAGACTACAGTGTATAATGCCTGGCAGATAGGGGAAGGTTAAAGAGGAGGTGAGAATTTGTGGAGTTGATGATGATTTCCCCTGCCCGTTTCTTGACTCTGGCACAGTACAGGTCCTGTAGGAAGGGAAAGATAGGTGCAAATTATTAATATTATTATTATTATTGTTGAGGGATCTTTTTGACAAACCGACTAGTTGTTGTAGTCTGTTCTTGTCATATTCAGTTTGTGTATCACACTGTAATTGATGAGCTTAGGATAGATTTGATAATTGCTGTGTACAACTAAATCAGCAGCTCTTGTGGTAGATTAAACATCCTTAGCTGTTGTAGGAAGCACAGCCTTTTTAATAATGGAATCTATGTTGATCTTCCATGTTAAATCCTGGGTAATTACACATGAAGGTTTCCACAACTGACACATCATTGTTAAGTATGGTGGGAGGTAAAATTGGGAGGCCTCTGTTCACTGTTATCTCCACAGTTTCAAATATGTTTCATTCCAAACTGTTCTGGCCACACCAAAGGGCTAGCTGCTCAGCCTCCTGTGTGTATGCCAACTCGTCAGGATTCCTGATGAATTGAACAGTAGTTGTGTCATCCACTTCATTGAAGAGGTTGACAGAGGGGTCCTTAGAGGTGCAGTTATTAGTATAGAGGGAGAAAAGCACACATCCCTGGTGGGGGGCACCAGTGCTAATCATATGGGAGACCTTTCCTGTCCTGTTTTCCTCGTGCATCTTGTTACACTGGATTGGCTGGAGTGTTAACTGGAAGTGTTCTTCTCCTGTTTCTCAATATTCTCAAAGTCACAGATTTATCTTGAATTTACCTAGTAGGTGTTTTCTGTCCTGGTTTAAATATATGTTGTTTCACTGGATTAGGTGAAGTGTTTCCTATTCTATTTTCTATTATACACTTCTGAGCCTGGTCAGACAGAGGTGCATCTGGTAGAATTCCCTCTCCAGTATATTTTGTTGTCACTGGTATAGCTAATATTTAACTAGAGGATGTTTCCAGTTCCTTTTCCCCCATAAATTATTCCAATCCAGTAGAAGTGAAACTCTGGAGCTATGGAGGTCTTTTACACATAGGGCTGCCACACTACAGGTACTGTAAGTGTGAGGCAGGGGGTGCCCGCGGTTGGCATAATCTCCTTGAATGCAGACATCAATAGCCATGTACCAATGAGGACTCACTACATCTAGATAAGAGCAAAATGCTTTATGGTTTTATTACATCAACAATAAAAAAATCCAAACAAACATCCAGTCATGTGCAAAAAGGTACAGTGCAATATCTTCTTTCCATAAATAATCCATAAAACATGGCACTCAAGTGAGAAAGTTAAAATCAATAAATAATCCAATAAGTATTCCACTAAAATCAAAGGTAAAATCAGGGTTAGCTCCTCTTCTCAGTGTTGCACTTTCTCTCTCCCTTCCCCCTCTGCTCTCCCATTTCTTGGGTTTACACAGTGGAGGTGAGACACCAGTGACAGTGATGCTCAGTTTCCATCCTGACCACCTGTCTGTCGATGTCCGCTGGTACTTGGAGAGCCTGACTTGTTTATTCTGCGTCTGTTGGCATTTGCAGAACCTTTCAGAGCACACTATTCTTTAATGTTCAGCAGGAGTGATCTAGTCCATCCCAGCAGCAACTTTCTCTCAGCACTTCCCTTGACCATTTCACTGCATTTACACGGTTTTGGCTCCACCCAAATTCTTTCCACTTTTTTTTCTCATCGCATTTCACTCCCTCAGTTCTTTCTCTCTTCTTGCTCTATTCTCTTTTTTCTCCACTATATCTCTCCCCAGACTCTTTATATACTTATGGGTGCGGTTTGCTTTCATTAACAACTTATGGAGTGCCAATGAGGAAACCGGTTGAACTGATCATACTTGCATGTGAATGTGCAATAAGCCAATTTCCCCATTAAATATGCTTGGGACTACTCGGCTTTGCTGCAGCACCTACCCACATCCAGCAAACCTGAGCTTCATTGTCTTTTAAAAATCAAATACACACCGCAACAGAACCCTTACTCACTTCAGCAGATCATGGTATAACTAACACCATTTGCCCTTTCCTACCAATCTCAGTGATTAGTGCATCACTGAGAAATCTTTATTCCCTGTTTCCAAGTACTGATGATCTTATCAGTTAGGTGAGAGTGCATTTATTCCTCTGTGTATCCCTAAACTGCGGTGGGTTGGCACCCTGCCCGGGTTTGGCTCCCTGCCTTGTGCCCCTGTGTTGGCTGGGATTGGCTCCAGTAGACCCCCTGACCCTGTGTTCGGATTCAGCGGGTTGGGAAAATGGATGGATGGATGTATCCCTAAAACTGACCTTACTGGCCAGATCATTGTAGAAAGGGGCAGTGTTTTCAGTTGGACATGACAACTTTGAATGGAGAATGGAGAAAAGTGACCAAAGTGCTCTCTTGATTAGACTAACATTTTTGCCTCTGCATCAGCTGGCACCATATAAAAGGCATGCCATTCCCGTGCTCTTGCAACTCTGACCAACCCGGCTGGCACAGCTTGAGGGGCATTGAATTGTTAAAAAATGCCAGATTCTCATGGTCGATGGACAGCCTGCACCTAAGTATAGGAATTATTGTGATTTTATTTGCTATTTTGCCACTTATTTTTTAGTGCCTCCTACAAACCTAGATGACCTTGACTGGTGCCATTTTGGCCTAATGCTTTAAGCCAAAATACTTGATATTACTGGTCTGACTAAGGGGTAGCTTGAATGTGTTTCCTCTAATCATTCCTCACTTCCCTCTCAATGTCAACAAAAAGTGCCATAAAACATACCGTGTTCCTTCTCAGGCTAGAACAACATGTGCGGTCCTCATCTGTAAGAAATTAAAACAAAATGAACAGACAGGTAGACGGCAGAGATCCTAATCTCTCTTCTCTCAGAAAAATATTTATTTTATTCAAACAAATCAACCCCTTCTGTCAGAAGCCCTTAGGGAACTGGAAAGAGCCGTGCTTGGATAGATTAGGAACGACGTTTTCTTTTTTCCTTATCGCTTCTTTGCTGTCATTCTATGCTTTATGTTTCAGTTCTATGAGTGAAGCCTTTAAACGAAAAATAGCTCAGGCTTCAGTTTAAATAATTCAGATAAAGCCATAATTTGAAAAAGAAAACACATTTGCATATAACAAATTGATTCAGAAGACCTAAAGTCAGTTTGCAATTTGTAATGTTAAAATAGCTCTCTTAAATTTTGGATACAATAAACCTAAACTGCAGAAAATGATGTTGCACTGGTGCACTGAGTAACACTGCTGCCCTCACAGATCCTATGACTTGGGTTCAGTTTCTGGTCCATTTGCTGTCTGTGTGCACTATTCACATAGATAGATAGATAGATCAGATAGATAGATAGATAGATAGATAGATAGATAGGATAGATAGATAGATAGATAGATAGATAGATAGATAGATAGATAGATAGATAGATAGATAGATAGATAGATAGATAGATAGATAGATAGTAGATACTTTATTAATCCCCAAGGGGGAAATTCACATACTCCAGCAGCACCATACTGATACAAAAAAAAAAATAACAATATTAAATTAAAGAGTAATAAACAATGTAGGTAAAAACAGACAATAATCTTTGTATATAATGTTGACGTTTACCCCCCCCCCCCACCCAACCCCCCCGGGTGGAATTGAAGAGTCGCATAGTGTGGGGGAGGATCGATTCTCCTCAGTCTGTCAGTGGAGCAGGACAGTGACAGCAGTCTGTCTCTGAAGCTGCTCCTCTGTATGGAAATGACACTGTTTAGTGGATGCAGTGGATTCTCCATAATTGATAGAAGCCAGCTGAGCGCACGTCGCTCTGCCACGGATGTCAAACTGTCCAGCTCCATGCCTACAACAGAGCCTGCCTTCCTCACCAGTTTGTCCAGATGTGAGGAGTCCCTCTTCTTTATGCTGCCTCACCAGCACACCACCACGTAGAAGAGGCACTCGCCACAACCGTCTGATAGAACACCTGCAGCATCTTATTGCAGATGTTGAAGGACGCCAGTCTTCTAAGGAAGTATAGCTGGCTCTGTCCTCTCTTGCACAGAGCATCAGTATTGACAGTCCAGTCCAATTTATCGTCCAGCTGCACTCCCAGGTATTTATAGGTCTGCACCCTCTGCACAAAGTCACCTCTGATGATCACGGGGTCCAGGAGGGGCTGAACAGGACCGGAGAAAGTACAGTCCCCTGCGGCTCTCCTGTGTTGCTGACCACAATGTCAGACCTGCAGTTCCCGAGACGCACATACTGAGGTCTGTTTGTAAGATAGTCCACAATCTATGCCACCAGGTATGAATCTACTCCCATCTCTGTCAGCTTGTCCCTAAGGAGCAGAGGTTGGATGGTGTTGAAGGCGCTAGAGAAGTCCAGAAACATAATTCTTACAGCACCACTGCCTCTGTTCAAGTGGGAGAGTGATTGGTGTAGCATATAGATGATGCCATCCTCCGCTGCCACCTTCTCCTGGTATGCAAACTGCAGAGGGTTGAGGGCGTGGCGTACCTGTGACCTCAGGTGGTGAAGCAGCAGCCGCTCCATGGTCTTCATCACATGTGACGTCAGAGCGACAGGCCGGAAGTCATTCAGCTCACTAGGACGTGATACCTTTGGGACTGAGGTGATACAAGATGTTTTCCAAAGCCTCAGGACTCTCCCCTGTTCCAGGCTCAGGTTGAACATGTGCTGTAGAGGACTCCCCAGCTCCAGCGCAGACCTTCAGCATTCATGGCGATACTCTATCTGGACTCGCTGCTTTGCTGGCACGAAGTCTCCTCAGCACTTTGCTAACTTGCGCTGCTGTAATTGTGGGTGGGGATGTCTCTCCTATGCTGGTATCAGCAGAAAGATGGGTGGAGGGTGTAGTACTCCGAGGTGAGAGTGGGTTAGGGTGGTCAAACCTGTTAAAGAAGTTGTTCATTTGGTTTGCTCTCTTCACGTCTCTCTCGATTGTAGCACTCCGCTTTGAGCTGCAGCCAGTGATGATCTTCATCATGTACACATGAGTTTTATTATTCCACATTCTATAGATGTAAAGATTAGCTTGACTAATCCATTAGGAACTGGTGAGGGACAATGGCTTGAGAAGAGCAGCTGTCCTATGTTGGCTTGGTTCTAGTCTCACAGGGCCAGACGTGATTCTCAAATGAGAATGTACGTTTGGACACAACCTTTTAACAAGTGTGTAGTGAAAGGTGGTTGAAATCCTGTGCTGCAAAGGCTACACCCACAGGGCATCTTCCTAAAATACTCGCATGCAGTGTTCTCTAGTCCATTCATTTTCAAAAGCCACATGAGTATCAGGGAGAGAACAGAAGATACCGAACAACAGACCTGACGCTGAGAGAGAATAAGAAGCTAAAATTGATGTTATCCAATCAGGAGCTCAGTAGCACAAGGTAACTAACTGAAGCTCAATGATTAATTTGCACATTGCAATGAATGCTGCAACAGTGGAGACAAACAGACACACACATGTAGACCACCGCAGCTACTGGGCACCACACATTTGATAAGCGCCTCTGACTGCTATGCTATCCTTCTGTCATTTTAACTATTGCATCAATATACAGTCATATGAAAAAGTTTGGGAACCCCTCTCGGCCTGCATAATAATTTACTCTACTTTCAACAAAAAAGATAGCAGTGGTATGTCTTTCATTTCCTATGAACATCTGAGTACTGGGGTGTTTTCCGAACAAAGATTTTTAGTGAAGCAGTATTTAGTTGTATGAAATTAAATCAAATGTGAAAAACTGGCTGTGCAAAAAATTTGGGTCCCCTTGTAATTTTGCTGATTTGAATGCATGTAACTGCTCAATACTGATTACTTGGAACACCAAATTGGTTGGATTTGCTCATTAAGCCTTGAACTTCATAGACAGGTGTGTCCAATCATGAGAAAATGTATTTAAAGTGGTCAATTGCAAGTTGTGCTTCCCTTTGACTCTCTTCTGAAGAGTGACAGCATGGGATCCTCAAAGCAACTCTCAAAAGATCTGAAAACAAAGATTGTTAAGTATCATGGTTTAGGGGAAGGCAACAAAAACTATCTCAGGTTTAAACTGTCAGTTTCAACTGTAAGGAATGGAATCAGGAAATGGAAGGCCACAGACACAGTTGCTGTTAAACCCAGGTCTGGCAGGCCAAGAAAAATACAGGAGCGACATATGCACAGGATTGTGAGAATGGTTACAGACAACCCACAGATCACCACCAAAGACCTGCAAGAACATCTTGCTGCAGATGGTGTATCTGTATATCGTTCAACAATTCAGCGCAATTTGCACAAAGAACATCTGTATGGCAGAGTGATGAGAAAGAAGCCCTTTTCTGCACTCACGCCACAGAGTCGCTTGTTGTATGCAAATGCTCATTTAGACAAGCCAGATTCATTTTGGAACAAAGTGCTTTGGACTGATGAGACAAAAATTGAGTTATTTGATCGTAACAAAAAACGCTTTGCATGGCGGAAGAAGAACACCACATTTCAAGGAAAACATCTGCTACCTACTGTCAAATCTGGTGGAGGTTCCATCATGTTGTGGGGCTGTGTGACTAGTTCAGGGACTGGGGCCCTTGTTAAAGTCGAGGGTCAGATGAACTCAACCCAATATCAACAAATTCTTCAGGATAATGTTCAAGCATCACTCACAAAGTTGAAGTTACGCAGGGGTTGGATATTCCAACAAGACAATGATCCAAAACATATTTCGAAATCTACAAAGGCATTCATGCAGAGGGAGAAGTACAATGTTCTGGAATGGCCGTCACAGTTCCCTGACTTGAATATCATTGAAAATCTATGGGATGATTTGAAGTAGGCTGTCCATGCTCGGCAGCCATCAAATTTAACTTAACTGGAGAGATTTTGTATGGAAGAATGGTCAAAAATACCTCCATCCAGAATCCAGACACTCATCAAAGGCTATAGGAGGCGTCTAGAGGCTGTTATATTTGCAAAAGGAAGCTCAACTAAGTATTGATGTAATATCCTTGTTGGGGTGCCCAAATTTATGCACCTGTCTAATTTTGTTATGATGCATAGTGCATATTTTCTGTTAATCCAATAAACTTAATGTCACTGCTGAAATACTACTGTTTCCATAAGGCATGTCATATATTAAAAAGGAAGTTGCTACTTTGAAAGCTCAGCCAATGATAAACAAAAATCCAAAGAATTAAGAGGGGTTCCCAAACTTTTTCATATGACTATATGACATAACATTAAACAAACAGAGTTTAGGTAAGCATTGTGATCTATGGATATCTTAAAACGCTGTGGCTATTTTGACATAGCAGGTTTCCATTCCAAATTAGACAGTAATGTTTAACTTAGTTACTTGTTTAGACGTGCAGTCAGAAGGTGGATGTTGTGCAGCTTTGTCTGTGCATCTACTGGTGTTGTTAGGCAGATTAGTTGATTCATGTGTTTTGAGTACTGAAATTTGCATCTCCTGTGGCTCTTCATTTTCAACTCTGTTAATGGCAGTCATTTTAACCCTTAAACCGCCGGAACCGGCTATAGTCGGTTCCTAATGCAGCTTGCCAGCACGCCAGAGCTGATCAGCGACATACATTCATTGAACTCGGCAACCGGCTATAGTCACTTCCCAGAGCAATTTGCCAACACGCCAGAGCTGATCAGTCAGTGCCGTATATTCGTTGAGCAGCCAGCTCATGACCACTGCTGACCCCGGTTAAACTGCAGCACCACTGTCCCTGGGATTCAGCTTCTGCAATAGACTAGCCTGCAAGCATTAGCGTTTACCTCTGTTTGCTTGCATGCAGCCAGTTCAAGCACAGTTGGCATCAGTTGCACCTTGTACATATTGTTCCAGTAGTTTTTTAAATAATTTTTACAGTTCATTGGCACTGTGTAAAATGATCATTGTTGCAGTTATTGTGATGCTCTTTGCATGGAAAAAATGTGTTCCATTAAAATTTCATATTTTCTTTGTGAATTGTGACGCTTACTTAAAAAGTGCAGCCAAAAAGTATTTGGCATCCAGGGGTGCATTAACCCCCAAGTGTGTGTCAGTTTAAGGGTTAACAGAGTGTGACACACCTCTTACTTCAAATGCGTATTGTGCACTTCATATTTTTATGAATATAGCTGCCAATCATCTCAATCTTACATTGACTCCAATGCTATCGTTGTAATGCTGAACAACAGAGAGCACACACAGCGCTTGTGACTACATATCATTCATGTTTGACTTTCATCCGTTGATGCTGTTGAATGCCAGTGTATAATCTGATGCTACAGAAAGGTTTTTCCTTTGCATCAGGTTATGTTCATTTTTAAAATGTGCAATGAGCTCTCTGCATACATATCACACATTTATATGTCTAATACGGAGGAGAGACTTTTCAACTGCAGACAGTTTGTCATAAACAGAAACTTGCTCTCTATCAGACCAGGTTAGAGAACACATCTGCTTCTTGTAGAGCAAAATCCTTCATGAGGCATTGGATTGGCTTGGAAATGTGACACTCAGTGTCTAATTGTTTCCACCCAGTTTTAAGCAAAATTCATTCATGGTTGTCTCAGACGTATATATTATAAGTCTGGCTTCAGTTAGACAAGGTTGGTTCCTACTACTGCTTGAATTGACTGTAGCTCCATGCAGCACTCTACTGGAAAAAACAAATTTAGAAAATGGGAAAATGCAAAAATGGATAAAATAATGACAAGATCGCATTGACACCATTTGAACCACACACAGCCACAGTTGGATCATTAAGGCTATAACAAATAATGAAAAGCATGGCATCAGAAATCTTCCCAGTCAAGAAATAAAATTTAATGTGAAAAGTTAATGAGTGTAGAATATAACTTAAGGTGGCTTAGTGGTTAGTGATCCTACCTCCAACCACCAGAAGACTACAATATGCCTCTCTCTATCTGTGTGACATTTGCATAATCTTCCTGTACTTTCCTGAGTTTTTCTCCCCATATTCCAGTTTCCTGCAATTTTTGTCATTACTGCTTTGATCTTTCAATAAAATGTAGTTCCAAGGTAAATTTTCACAACATTAATTTCCATAAAAAGTTCTCATTGACGGTTTAATTGAGTGGTAAGATCATGGTTTAGTTTTTTTTCAGGTTGTGTAAACAGAAAGCAAACAGGCAGATCAAGAGTCAGGGTCAAAAGCACAAGGAAATAATAAATGAAGAAAAATTCTGCTGTTCACCATTGGCTGTCCCTTAAACAAGTTTCTGTCACAGGGAGATCCGTTCTCCTTAGATTTAGTCCAAGGAATGAATGGTGACACCCAACTCACTAGCAGCATACTGTATATGGTGCCTATACAAGGTATTCACCCCCTTGGATGTTTTTCACATTTTATTATCATACAACCTTGACACACAGTGGACTCAATTTGGATTTTTTGTCACTGATCAACAGCAAAAGACTAATGTCAAAGTGAAAACAGACGTGTGCAAAGTGGTTTAAATCAATTACAAATATAAAACACAAAATAATTGATGACATCAGTATTCATGCCCATCAAATAAGTATTTAGCAGATGCCTCTTTGACAGCCATGACAGCCTTGAGTCTGTGTGCCCAGATCTCTGTGAATTTCCCATCGGGATTAATAAAGTATCTATCTATCTATCTATCTATCTATCTATCTATCTATCTATCTATCTATCTATCTATCTATCTATCTATCTATCTATCTATCTATCTATCTATCTATCTATCTATCTATCTATCTATCAGCTTTACATACCTGGGCACTGCAGTTCTTCTTTGTAAAACTGCCCAAGTTCTGTCCGGCAGCATGGGTGTTGTGAGTAAACAACCTTTGTCAAGTCCAGCCATAAATTCTGAATTGGATTGAGATCTGGTCACTGACTTGACTACTGCAGGACATTAACATTTTTGTTTTTAAGCTGCTCCTCTGTAGCTTAGGATTTATGCTTGAATTGTTATTTTGCAAAAAAAACAACTCCCTCGCACATCGCAGGTTTCTTGCAGATTGCATTAGGTTTTCCTCCAGTATGTCCTTGCATTTTGCTGCATTTGATTTGCTCTCCACCTTCAGAAAATGCCAATGGCCTGCTGCAGAGAATTTTCTCCCGGCATAATGTTGCCACTGCAAGGCTTCACATTAGGGATGGCATGTTTTTCAAGTTTTTAAAGATTTAAAACTTTTATGGAATATTTGATAAAATACCCAGCATTTAGTGTAGTGGCCAAAAAGTTACGTTTTGGTCTCATCAGATCATACAACCTTCTTAAAGGTAAACCTGAGAGTCTCTTCTGCCAACCTCTAGATGAGATGCCATGTGCATTATTTCTCATTCGCCTCCTATAAAGCTGTGACTGGTAAAGCACCCAATGTGACAATTTTTGTCTCTTCAGTCCTATCTACTGTAGCTTGTAACTCCTTCAGAATTATCAGAGGGTCTAGCAGATTTACAGTTCTGTCATACTCTGGACTGGACTCCAAAGGGTATTCAGTGACTTTGATATTTTTTTGTCTCCTTACCCTTATTTGTGCTGTTAATCACCTTTTATGGTGAAATTAAAATTGTTATAAGGTTATATTCTGTATTCTCATCACCTTACCTGGAGGGGACAAACATAAGTTTTCACTCCAGTATCCTCTTTAGCTCCCTTCTATGTAGCATACCTAGTAGGCACTAACTAGCACGTTTTCCTTCTGCTGTGTTTTCAGTATTTGAATATTTGAGGTCCGTATTCCTGTTATTAATATTCAAAGTGCTATTTGTTTGTTTTTAAAAATTATAATGCTGGCGAGTGCTATGTATAAAGCATTATAAAAGGGCATTCTATGAAAGTCGCAAAGAAAACGCTTCCTAGAGATGAAATACAAATGAAAGCTTTATAATTAATGTGAAAGAGACCTCTGCTGGTCAAACTAGAAAGTGCAATGGTGGCTGTTTATATCTTTATATTTTTATTTTTATTGTTATTGCACAAGTACAACGAATTTGGATGTCATCCTAAGAATTTATAGAAATTATGAAACTATAAAAACATATAAATATCAAGAGATATAATAGAGATTCTAAAAGTGGAAAAGCAAAACAAGCATCATACTACACAACTAAACACTTTTCACATTCTGCTGGTATTCATTGCCTAATTTGTTCCCTTTAAAGTTTCCCAGTATGAGCATCATTTAGTACAGTCATGGCCTTTGAAAAGAAACTAATTTACAGTCTTTTTATCTATGTTTTTATTCTCTTTAAGCGTCTGTCTGAGGGCAGCAGTTCAAACAGAGAGTGGCTGGGGTGGGATGGATCTTTAATTATTCTTTTTTCAAGGCAGCAGGAACTGTTAAGATATTCCAAGGCTGGAAGAGGGCATCCGATGATCTTCTGTGCAGTGGTGACGACTGTCTGGAGCACTTTCCTCTCTGATGCAGTGCAGTTGGCAAACCACACACAGATGCAATTAGTCAATATTCTCTCTGTGGAGTCAACAGTAGAAGGACATGAGTTTTTATACTGTATTTTTGCTAATGCACACTAAACTGTCCTTAAACGATTTGTTACAGAAGATACTGCACAGAATGTTATTGAAAAAACATAAATAATTCATTAATTTCTTTATAGCTATTAAATACTAAACACATTAAATTCATTGCCAATACCAATAATCAACCAATATTTAGAAACATACATCATCGGCAGGAGATTTACAGAGCTAATAAAATATAATACATGAATTTATCCTTAGTGCAGCACCTTTCAACGCAAGGGTTCAATAATAGGATGCATTTTCAAGTGCAGAGCTCAGGGGCCCTGGGATGAAATCCCACCCTGGGCACTGCTGGTGTGGATTTTTCCCCTGTTTAAGACATGCATGAGTGAGTGTGTGTGTGTGTGAATACAGCGTGCAGTACATTGTATTACTCTAAGCCCCCACAACCGCATTCCATTACTCGTTTTGACCTTACACCCAATGAGGCCAGGATAATCACCAGATCATTACAAGCCTAAAATGGATAAGTGGGTTTGAAAATGAATGGTTGCTTTATGCCACATGTTTGTAACCTGTTCTGTTATGTTGGTCTTTTCATTATGTGTGGACTGACAATTTTGTAACATATGATGTCTTCCAGATTACAAGTCCTGGAATAACAGAATACTATGTAAAAATATAATATTTTATTTCAGAAAATAGGAGGTAGTAGAGTTAAAGATGCTAAGATTTGTACTGGCTGTGACGAGGATGGATAGGATTTGGAACAAGTACATTAGAGGGTCAGGTCAGGTTGGACGGTTGGGAGACAAAGTCAGGGAGGAGAGATTGCGTTGGTTTGGACATGTGCAGAGGAGAGTTGCTGATTATATTGGGAGAAGGATGCTAGGGATAGAGCTGCCAGGTAAGATGAAAAGAGGAAGGCTTAAGCAAAGTTTATGGATGTAGTGTGATAGAACATGCAGGTGATGGGAGTAACAGAACAAGATGCAGAGGACAGGAAGATATGGAAGAAGATGATTCCGCTGTGGCAACCCCTAACAGGAACAGCCAGAAGAAGAAGAAGACACTGTTAAAAGTGTGGAAAATTAATATTTTCTTTTTGACGTATGCTGTACATGTAGACATATGAAAAAGAAGGAAACAGAATGATGAATTTAGATAGATGTTGTGAGATATTATCTTTGAACACATTAATACATAACTAGACTTTTTCATTTCATTTCTAAATTGAGGAAAAGAACAAAAAGTAAATCAAAAAATGAACAAGTAGGGATAGCGCAGTGGGTAGTATTGCCATCTCACAGTTCCAGCTTCCATGAGTATGAATCCCCATCCAGATGTTGTCCACCTGGAGTCTGCTTGTACCTTGCTCCCTGTGTCTTCATGGGTTTTCCTCGCACATACTCCTAATGATATAAGGTTAAGTGAGCTGGCAAATTCAAATTGGCATGGTGATTGGATGTGTGCACAAGTAGGCCCTGTGAGAGACTAATACTCTGAACAGATCCACTTTCTGTCTCACACCCAGTGGTGCTGGGATAAGTCCCAGCGTTCTGTGATTGGATTGGATTAAGCAGGTTTTGAGAACATTATGTCAAGTCATGACCACATGAATGTATATTGGAAGGTACAGTGATTAGTCCTGCTGCCTCATTGATCTCAATCCCACTCTTGGTTGCCATCCAAGTGGAGTTTGCACATTCTCCCCATGACTGAAAGGGACTTCTACCAGCAAGTCTGTTTTTTCTTTCTCATCCCCAAAGATGTACAGTAAGTACCTAAAAAGGCCTGATGTCGGAGTGGGCCCTGTGGTGAACTGGTGCACTGTCTAGGAGTTGTTCCCATAGACTGAATCTCCCTGTGACCTGAATTACATTAAGTGCACTTGAATTGAATTTTGAATTGTTATGGAAGTTTGAGTGAATGTAAGTTGTGTATGTGTGTCCTGCGGTGGGTTGGCACCCTGCCCAGGATTGTTTCCTGCCTTGTGCCCTGTGTTGGCTGGGATTGGCTCCAGCAGACCCCCGTGACCCTGTGTTCGGATTCAGCGGGTTGGAATATGGATGGATGGATGGAAGTTGTGTATGTAATAAAAATTGTGTCCTCTGATAGTTACAACTGGTGTAACACATGTAAGCAGCACATAGTTTAAAAGGTTTAAAAATTGATTCCATTTAAAATTTTATAAAATTCTTCATATCATTAAAGAGCTCAGATTGCTGAACAAAGGATCAAACACTCAATGGCCAATCAGTATAAGAAGTCAAACTTACACAAATTGCAAATATCAAATCAAATTTTAGTGATCACATTCAAATTATACATTGTCACATGTGAACATCTGATGATCACCCTCCTGGCTCATCCTTGGTAAAAAAAATAACATCCAGAAGGAGAGGAGGTGCTGTCATTAACATTATCGTCTGTTCCTGTTTCCACAGCACAGAGAAGATGGCCAGTTAGGGCAACTGACTCCACCCATTCAGGATGGTGGACTGTGTATTCGAGGCACTCACATTAGGTGGCGTCTCATTGTGGATTGAAACTCAACAGAAATAGAGCTCCAATTCAAGAGAGATATAGCAGCTTTTTATTTTGGTTTATATGCACTATCGTGCACTGTTTTTGTTAAAATCAGTTCCATTGATTAAATGGGGTGACCTGGTTGGTGCCCCAACATTTTTTTAGGTCCAGTGTCATACCTTGCACAACCACAACATACAGTACATAATAGTTAAATACTTAGTTGCTCAACTTCAATTATTGTGCCTTTGACAGAATATGAAGGGACAGTAACAATACATGACTTTATAGATACTGCTCAAAAAATTAAGGGAACACTTAAATCACACATCGGATATCGGTGAACAAAATATTCAAGTAGAAAATCTTTACTTAGTAACACTTTGTGATTCGTTGAGAACAAAATAATGTTACAATGGTCAATGGAAACCAAAATCATCAACACACTGAGGGATGAATTCAACACCACACTGAAAATCAAAGTCAAAAATTGAAATGACAGACTTTCTTGAATTTCTTCCCAGCAACTCATAATGTAACTCAGCAGTGTACATGGGCTCACATCTGGGCATGTTCCTGATGAGACAGAGTATGGTGTCCTGGAGGATCTCCTTCCAGACCTGGATCAGGGCATCAGTGAGCTCCAGGACAGTCTGTGGCTCTACTTTGTGGTGCCAGGTGCACCAATACATAATGTCCCAGAGTTTCTCAGTTGGAATTAAGTCTGGGGAATGTGCAGCGCCACTCAATGGTATCAATGTCTTTGTCATCCAAGAACTGCTGACACACTTTGACCACATGAGGCCAGGCATTGTCCTGCACCAGGAGGAACCCAGGGCCCACTGAACCATCGTAAGGTCTGACAATAGGTCCAAGGATTTCATCCCTGGACCTAACAGTAGTCTGGGTATCGTTGCCTAGCATGTGGAGATCTGACCCACCACCAAACCGGCCATGCTGAATGATGCTGTAGGCTGCATAACATTCACCATTGCATCTCCAGAGTCTTAAACATCCGTCACCTGTGTGAACCTGCTCTCATCTGTGAAGTGAATGGGGCGCAAATGGTGGAGTTGCCAATTGTGGTACTTTCTGGCTGAGGTTGAGATACTTCCTGTCAGAATACTTTCAATGGTGGATGTATAGAAGTTTCTTAGCATCTGGGAGGGAAGCCTGAAATCCTTGAGTCATCTGAGGTGGTAAAGTCTTTGGCATATTGATGTGCTTGGACCAGATCAGATTCTCCTTGATATGTAATAATACAAATATAATGTAATATAATGAAATTTAATGTAATATAATATAATGAAATAATATAAAAATGTATTTAAATGTTTATAAATGTTTAAATGTTTGCCCAGTGGGGACTGGGCAGTCTTGTAGCCTTGGAACCCCTGCAGATTTTTTTTTTTTTTTTTCTCCAGCCCTCTGGAGTTTTTTTTTTTTTTGTTTTTTATCCTGTCATCCTGGATATCAGACCTTACTTTACTCTTTGTTACTTAGTATTGCCTAATCATATTTTTATATTTTTCTTTCTTCATCTTGTAAAGCACTTTGAACTACATCATTTTTATGAAAATGTGCTATAGAAATAAATGTTGTTGTTGTTGTTTATAACAAGCACTTGAAAAAAAGACAAGAATTTCATAAGCAAACTGAATAATTTAGGAAAGCAAATATCCATGGGCACACCAAATCACAAATACTTTACCCAGTCAGGATAATATATTTTTTTCAAGAGATGCTCTGCCCAATATTTTGTGATCAATGTGTTTTATAACACAGTACTTCTTGCTGAGTAAAGCAATATTGTTAGAATTGGACAATGCAACTTATGTGTACAACTACAATTGCCCCCTCCTGAGTCGGACCCCCTTTTTTTAAAAGTAAAAGGCATAAAAAATGAATCAATTTAGGGATGCTACCCAACATCCAACACAAACAGGAACAGATTCAGGTTAAAAGGCAAAGAGTCTTTTATTGTTGGAAAACTCTTCTTTTATAAGGGTTTCCCACCACCACAGCCACAAGTACACTAAGCACAATACAGCACACTCTTTGTCTTTTCTCTCACTGTTGTTCACTGCCTTCTCTTGCAAGCTTTGTCCTCCTTCCTCCCGACTTCAGCTCTTTGATGAGAGGTTCCTTTTATTTTAGCCATCCTGGAAGTGCTCCCAATCTTCTGCACACATGTTCTGTCAGCATGGCAGAAACCCCAATTCTGCAGCTCACCCTGGCAGCCCCCACAGGACCCAACAGGGTTATGATACTCAGCATGCCTTCTGGGCACCCATGTAGGGACCCAAGCCTGGGCTCGCTGCCATCTAGTCTCCTGGGGGAGACAAGGCCTATGTAAGCTGTCTCCCCTTATCCTTCCATCCTAAGGTCGTCCCAGCCATCATTGACAATGCAAAAATCATAATCAGAGTCTCATAACATTAGCTGAATTGTTCTGGAATTGTATGGTAATTTTATTTAATGAATAGCTCAGCTTTAGTACTCTATGCAAATAGAAGAACAATTTAGTTATATCATCTCATTTTCTAATCTGCTTAATCCAGATCAGTGTTGTAGGGGGTGCTGGAGCCTATACCAGCTGGCATAGGGCACAAGGTAAGAACAAACCTTGGACAGGGTGCCTGTCCATTGCAGGGCGAATACACAAACACAAACCCACCAGATCACTTTAGTGTCCCCAAACATGCATGCCTTTGGACAGTGGAAGGAAGTCAAAGCACCCAAGGGAAACCCATGCAGACATGGGGACAACCTAAAAACTCCATGTAGGGAGGACCCATGACGCAAACTCAGGTCTTCTTACTGCTACCACTGCACATATGAATATGATCAAACATATGAAATTGCATTTAGCCTCTTGATACAGTGTCAAGAATAGCCATAGCTTGGACTGTATTTTTTCTTGATTTTATTCTTGGAGAATTGTTAAGGCTGCTCTGTGTGCTTTTGATTCATGT
The DNA here is from genome assembly GCF_900747795.2 of Erpetoichthys calabaricus. Lineage (NCBI taxonomy): Eukaryota > Metazoa > Chordata > Cladistia > Polypteriformes > Polypteridae > Erpetoichthys > Erpetoichthys calabaricus. The sequence goes on along the minus strand of NC_041396.2, from coordinate 253,262,709 downwards.
TAAATATTTACCTTCTTCTTTAGTGAATTTTGCTGACTCGCTCAGTCTGTGCCACTTCACGAGACAGTACACACACTGCATTTATTTGACAGCTAATAGATGGGCCAAGTGAATTCAGTGACTTACTGTACACATGTGGCATCCCAGTTTACCTTTATGAACTAACGTTTTTTTTAAATAATCATACTGCTCCTTTGTCCAGCATTCTGGACAATCAACCTGCTCAGATGCAGTATTATGTTTGTTGTGGCTTTCAGAAATTTTCTGCCTCCAGAGTGAGGGTGTGATAAGAGACCTCTGGAGTTGGTCATAGTTTTGCAGCTCTCTCTCTCTCGTTTTTCAGTCATGAAAGCATGTTTCTATATGCAGAAACTCACGGAACACTGCTACATAAATACAGAGCAGTTCTGTACAGTGAACAATTAAACTAGAGAAAATTAGAGTAAAACTAGAGCACCTGGACAGTCAAAGAGTTGGAGACCCTATTTAACACAAGGCAAAAAACTCACAAAATAAGAGACTTTCCAGGGCTGTCAGGATGTACATGAAGAAAGAGCTTCTTAGTCTCAAGTCAGAGCTTCTTCTCAAGACGATCGGTCCTGTTTTGAACATGAACACTGACTTCTAGAAACTCAGTTATTTAAATAGCTGGATGGTGGAAATGATGTCAGTGCTAATCTTACAACTGCAAGATTCGTGATCATCATTTGGCACACCATCAGGAGCTGAAAAGTGAAGAGACGATATTAGAAGTGTCTAAATTTATATATTAGGAGTGGCAGAACTGAGTTCCCAACCATTACTGTTCACATTAAATATTACCTTCCATGAAATTAATTCAAAATGCTTTATATACAAGGATTCTTCACAAAGTTTGTGCACTTTTTTATTAAAAATTTTACTTTATTTTATAAAATTTCAAATTCATTACTACTCCCTGTTTTTTCATAAACTTATACCAGTGCTTTCTGGGGGCTTCTGAATGTCTTCAGAAAAGCAGTTCTGTGATTGAGAGTGAAGCCAGTTATGCACTCCTTCTTTCACTTCAGCATTGCCTGAAAATCAATGGTCGTTCTTAGCTGTTATTTAGTTTTCTCTGTCCCTAGTCTTCTTTTGGTAAGAACAATAATCTAGCTTCTTCCTACCTTTCCTACCACTCTCCCTCAGGGTATGATGATCTTGATGGCCATTTTGATCACTCAGAGTACAGTATATTGAGTATTGTGGACTAAGATGCTTTTCCTATCATGCGACTGTCAAAAGAACCACCCACTGACATGTAGAGGATGTAGGTAAACAAGATCATTTTTGAAGTGACTCATTTGTACAATGCCCAGCCCTAAGATTCCAGTCATTGCTCATTAATTTCATATTTTATACCATTTTACTGTTTCATGCAAGATGTGATCAGCAAGGCAAAACACTAGAAACTGCGTTATTTGTTTCAGCAATTTTTTTCCCTATTCTCTTAACAAAATTCTCAATTTATTTTACTTAATACTGTAGATCTTCTTAAGTATGTATATCTCATTATATTATATATAAACGTCTATGCATGGAAGTGTGTGTGTCTGTCCGGCCTGGAAGTGAGAGATGGAGTTGGGGTAAGGGCTCCACCTTCAAAGAAACAGAAAACTCGCTTGACCGCTAATAACACAAGCGAGGCCAGCACGTCCGCAAAACGAAACCTCAGAAGAAAGACAAAGTCACTTAGCCGCTAACATCGGCAAAACGGTATCCCTTTTACTTTTCCTCCCGCCGCTAATGCACAAGTGATGCAAGCACATCTGCAAAATGAATGGTGAGAGATGCCCAGAGTAGTTCCTTTCAATTTCCTGACATCTCTACATTTCAATTTCTTTCCTGACGATGTCAATAGTTTCTAGGGCCCCAGCCTTTTTACAGCACAGGCTTACATAGCTAGTAGGGATGTAAACAGAAATAAGGATTTTCCAGATTCCATTTGGCCTTCTTAACTGAGTTATCTCAACCTATGCAGTCAGCAAGTAGTATGTGAGGGAACACCAAAAAAAAAAAAGCGTATGTAATGAGGAGTGATGGAACAAAGGATGGAGGAGGAGAGGAAGTGAGGGGGAGGATCGTTGGATGAGGTTGGAGTGTGGTGATTAAAGAGGATTGAACTAAAGGAGACTACGTGCTGTTTGTACTGGCTGAATACACAACACCTTGGTTGTTACTTTTGTTTACAAACACTGTCGATACCACTAATATCACAAGATCAAACTGGATTTATTAAAGGCCGACACCTATCTTCAAATCTCCGACGCTTGTTTAATGTTATATATTCACCAGCAAAATCAAACACCCCAGAGATATTACTATCATTAGACGCAGAAAAAGCATTTGATATGATTGAATGGAATTACCTTTTCACTGCATTGGAGAAATTTGGGTTTGGCCCGAATATTTGTGCTTGAATCAAACTACTGTATACCAATCCAGAAGCTTCAGTTTGTATTAATAACATTTGCTCAGACTACTTTAAACTAGAACGTGGTACCAGACAAGGATGTCCCTTGTTGCCACTGTTGTTTGCAATCGCTATTGAACCACTGGCGGTTCACTGCCGAAATTCTTATCAGATAAAGGGGATTGTCAGAGAAGGACTGGAACAGAAAATTTCTCTATATGCAGATGATATGGTCTTATATATATCAGACCCAGAAAACACTGTCCCCGCTGTTTTAACAGCACTAACAGAATTTCAAAAGATATCGTGTCTTAGAATTAATCTGAATAAAAGTATGCTCTTTCTAGTGAATTCACAAGCATATAATATTAGATTAGACACCCTACCTTTTACCATAGCAGATCAGTTTAAATACCTAGGGGTAAATATCACAAGTAAACATAAAGCTCTTTATCAACAAAATTTTGGCGTCTGTATGGAAAAAATTAAGCAAGACTTGCATAGATGGGCAACCCTTCATCTCACTCTAGCCGGAAGAATTAACATTGTAAAGATGAATATCCTTCCTAAACTTCTCTTTTTTTTAAAAAAATTCCAATATATATCAATAAATCGTTTTTTAAACAGTTAGATTCAATAATAATCTCATTCATTTGGAACTCAAAACACCCACGTATCCGAAGAGCGACCCTACAAAGACCTCAGGCAGAAGGTGGCATGGCTTTACCTAATTTTCAGTTTTATTACTGGGCAGCAAACATACAAGCCATAAAAACCTGGACACAAATAAATGAACATACACAGGCTTGGTCCGCAATAGAAGTAAAATCCTGTAGTACTTCTTTATATTCCCTGCTCTGCTCTCCAATGAATGAAAGTTATCGCAAATATATTAATAACCCAATTGTGCTTTACTCACTCAGAATATGGAACCAAATTAGAAAGCATTTTAAGAATCTTTTATCAGTGGCACCTCTGTAAGAGAACCACCTCTTTCAACCTTCGCAAGTATATCCAGTTTTTAATACCTGGAAAAGTTTTGGGATTAAAATGCTCAGAGATCTTTATATAGACAACATATTTACATCTTTAGAACAATTACGTTCAAAATTCAACCTCCCAGCTACACATTTCTTTTACTATCTTCAAATTAGAAATTTTGTTAAACAGAAATTGCCCGATTTCCCCCACCTTGCACCCTCCACAATGCTGGAAAAAATACTGCTCAATTTCAAGGAAACAAACACTATTTCCGCAATATATAAAATCTGATTAGAGTCCCTACCTTTCAAAGATCCAAGAGGACATTGGGAAGAAGATCTCTTAATCAATATATCAGAAAAGGAGTGGAAGGTAGCAAAGCAGAGAATTCACTCGAGTTCTATATGCACAAAGCATAGAATTATTCAACTAAAACTCGAGCCCATCTGTCCAAAATGTTTCCAGGGCAGGATCCAACCTGCGAGCGCTGCAACCAAGGTCCTGCCTCACTGGGTCACATGTTCTGGGCCTGCACCAAACTAACATCATTTTGGACAAAACTTTTTAAGTGCCTCTCAGACAGCCTTGGTATCACAATCCCTCCTAACCCTTTAACAGCTGTGTTTGGTGTTCTTCCAGCTGGACTTGAAGTGGAGAAGGACAAGCAAACGGTGATTGCATTCACTACACTTTTGGCACGCAGACTTATTTTGTTAAATTGGAAGAATCCTAATTCTCCTCTTATAAGTCAGTGGGAAACCGATGTTTTATATTATTTGAAATTGGAAAAACATCAAATTTTCAGTTAGAGGATCTGTACAAGGCGGCACGGTGGCGCAGTGGGTAGTGCTGCTGCCTCGCAGTTGAGAGATCTGGGGACCTGGGTTCGCTTCCCGTGTCCTCCCTGTGTGGAGTTTGCATGTTCTCCCCGTGTCTGCGTGGGTTTCCTCCGGGCGCTCCGGTTTCCTCCCACAGTCCAAAGACATGCAGGTTAGGTGAATTGGCGATTCTAAATTGGCCCTAGTATATGCTTGGTGTGTGGGTGTGTTTGTGTGTGTCCTGTGGTGGGTTGGCACCCTGCCCAGGATTGGTTCCTGCCTTGTGCCCTGTGTTGGCTGGGATTGGCTCCAGCAGACCCCCGTGACCCTGTGTTCGGATTCAGCGGGTTGGAAAATGGATGGATGGATGGATCTGTACAAATTTTTTTCAAAACATGGCAGGATTTAATCAATATTATTTTAGAATAAGAGAAATAACTATTATGCATTTAACTCCCTTCTCCATCTCTTATTTACATAGATATTTACTTCTCCCTTTCTTTTGTTTAATGTTGCCTTATTAAAAAGCCTTAAGCAATTTTCCTTTAGC